>NW_005179044.1:33864-204788 GCF_000350225.1 Chondrus crispus | reverse complement strand
TCTCGCACTGCCTTGGCCAACCACTTCACCCCACATTCGGCCAATACGGTCGTTGCGATCTACGTCCTATGATATCACTCGCCTGGAACCTTTGGCGAATGAAGTCTTTCCAGCAACAGATCGCTGAAAACCTGTTCCCTTCCGAAATCCTTTGCCGCTTCAACTCCGTTCTCCGTGACCGCCCGGCCCGGGTCACTGAGAAGGACTTAGCCGTCATCTTCTCGGATGCATCCATAGAGTCCGCTGACGAGAATAACGACGATATGCCTCTGACAATATGGCTCCCACTGGCTTGGGCCATACATCAAGGTCTTCTCCAACTGGACTGCCAGTAGTTTTCGATATTCACATACTGCAGTATTAGGACCACATTTTCAATAAACTCTCAACGATAGAAAGCTTCAATCTTCTCGAAAACGGAACCATTCACATGTCACAGCGATCCTCACATTTCCATGTGCCCGTGCGATCACTACCCGCCGTTTTTGTTGAATCATTCATTTATACATCTTCTACGTCGCGCCATATCCAACTGCTATGCTCACCAATTGTGCCGTTTTGCTGTTTCTCCACTACACAAACAACCCCACAAAATTTACACTTGTGCTTTCGTAACGGCCATCTACTACCGAAGTAGCTGAAACAGAAAAGAAACATGCAAACGCACCATTCAGGCCCCTTGCAAGACGCGTCTTGCGAGTAGCCCTCTCCAAAGTATCATTCTCGCACCCTTCCAAAACGCATCGTTCTCGCGCCCCTCCAGAACGCATCATGGGCGCACCCCTCTCGAACGTATCATTCTGGCACCCCTTCAGAACGCATCGTGGGCGCACCCCTCCCGAACGTATCATTCTCGCACCCTTCCAAAACGCATCGTTCTCGCGCCCCTCCAGAACGCATCATTGGCGCACCCCTCTCGAACGTATCATTCTGGCACCCCTTCAGAACGCATCGTGGGCGCACCCCTCCCGAACGTATCATTCTCGCACCCTTCCAAAACGCATCGTTCTCGCGCCCCTCCAGAACGCATCATTGGCGCACCCCTCTCGAACGTATCATTCTCGCACCCCTTCAGAACGCATCGTGGGCGCACCCCTCCCGAACGTATCATTCTGGCACCCTTCCAAAATGCATTGTTCTCGCGCCCCTCCAGACCGCATCATGGGCGCACCCCTCCCGAACGCATCAATCTCGCACCCCCTTAGAACGCGTCGTGGCAGCACCCCTCTCGAACGTATCATTCTGGCATCTCTCTAAAACGAATGATGAGCGCACCCCTATAGAACACATCACGAGCGCACCCCTCTCCAACGTAGCATTCTGGCACCCCTTCCAACGCATCATTCTGGCACCCCCTCAGCTCGCATCTTAGACGCACCTCTCCAGAACGCATCGTGCGCGCATCCCTCCCCAACGCATCTCTGACACACCCGTCCAAAATGCGTCGTTGAGGCAACGATCATCGAAACCTGCATACGGCGCTTTTCAATTTCGCGCAGTAAATAACTTAGAAAGCTTTGATGTTCAGGACATAAATTACTCCGCCTTATTGTGTAATTCAAATAAATTAAATTAATTACCTTATGCCTTATTGTGTAATTCGTACATGCGCATTAGGACACTGTTAGTGCAGTATAAGGCCCTGCCACTAAATCTGCCTGCTGTAATTGCCCCACCCAGCACGATACGTTTTGGGCATCTGACAATCTTGCCAGACGAGGGACACGGTACGTGATAAAATATGAAGTTAATAATATTGCTCATGCGCCTCTAATCGCATACGGCAAAAACTAAATTTTGCGCACTGACATTTTATTGGCTGTGCGCCGCCGTCGGCAAAATTTTAGTCAGAAATTCCCAACAGCAATGTTGCCAATACAGCGCGTATGGGGGTGCCGCCGTGTAAATCGGCCTAAAACGTATCGTCCCACCAGAAAACTGTCGCCGTTAAAACCGCCCGGCACGATACGTTTTGGGCCATATACCGTAGACAGTACCAAAATCGCACATACGTCGAATCAGGCCTGGACGATACGTTTTTTGTCATTACGTATCGATCCTGACATGTGCCAAAAACGTATCGTCCCGCGGGAACTGACGCCAGAACTAAACATAGGGATAGTCGTAAGAGGGCGGGCGCGTTGGAGGAGGGGCAACAGGAGTACGGAAGGGGAGCGGTGTGGTTCCAGAGAACGTGCGGATGAGATTGTCTCATACAGTATGTGGTCATTCAGGGCGGGGGAAGGAGTGGAACGGACAGAGTAAGTGAGATCAGTAGTGAACCAATAGACGCGCGTTACGAGGAGCGCCAGCCAGTAGATGCGCGTCGGGATTCAGGGGCGTGAATAGGAGAACCGCGAATGATATCGTGACAGCGACGAACGGGATCAATGACGCGACATGACAGCGAGGATGACGTCCATCCGGCCAACGGTTGCGGTCGGATGCATGTCGGCAATTTTCTGTGCGCATTGAAATTTTTCCAGATTTTTTTCTAGCCAATGCGCACTCCGTCAGACCGAAGTAAATTTGCGCTTAATTTCAGCCCACCGTCAGACCGAAGTAAATTTGCGCTTAATTTTAGCCCACCTGAACGCGCGTCTGCTCGGACATGGGTATAGGAAATATCCCAAGCACATGCTGCACATGTAATCCCCATGTTACGTCAGAGTACTGGTATGTACCGTGTGAACATTGTTCCGTCCTTTAACCCCTACACGTATGTTGAACAAACATGATACACTTTTTACACAAATGGGGGATTTTATTTGTCCATACAAGACAAATTGTGGTAAAGTTCTATAATTGTAACTACACTCCTCCACCGTAACATCGTCAAGTTAAAAGAAGTAAAATTGTTATGATTCTTGCATTTAGTATGATAATTTAATACATTCACTCATATCAGCTGGTATGTGTGAGATAGTTCTGTTTTTTTAATTCCTGCATGAACCAGTCCTTCGAATAATACGCAAGGGCATAGGCATATTGGCGCCACAATAGGATTTGTATTCTGTTTGCAGTGCGCATAGTTTATGCCAACGGGTTTTTTTAATTTTTTAATTGTCCGTTTAGGGCGGTGGCTCATCCCTTAATAATAAATTTTAAAGCATCAGCAGTACGCAGTACGACTGCACAACCGCGTTCAGTAAATGAATGACCATGACGTAGTAATCATGTTTCTATAATGCGGGATGACGTGTAATGTTCGAATTGGTGATGAAAATATATGTCCTTAATGAAAATCGTACAGCCTTTGTTCGTGTAATATTTTGAAAAAATATTACAAAATTATAATAGTATATATGTAATATTTTGAAAAAATATTTCATATATACTATTATAATGTTGCCATTATTTTTATTATTCCAAAACTTTCTCTAGTAACAATGACGTCATGCTCTACAGAGCACAACGTCGTCATCTTGTTTCCAGGCGGCGGGTGACGTGTTGGATTCAAATTGATTATGAAAATATACGGTACGTCCCAAATCACATGCGTACAGTTTTTGTGGGCTGAAAGACGGTGTGCGTCCCCCTCTCTCTCCCCCCCGCCCCCGCGCCGTAAAGTAGATGTATGCTGTAAAAATTGGCGACATACAATTGAAATCTGCAACATTTATTGACGTTTTTAATATTATTATAAAGGTGACCGACGCCGTCGCTGGTGTCCGACGCCTCTCCCACGAAATCGCAAAATTCGCGCCCCACCCCGTGACGCCCGTTGCGCCGTGAGCCTATGACTCGCGCTCGTGCTGTCAACACGTGCGCGTCACACCGCACGACTCCGCGTCCACAGCCGGCCCCTCCCAGCGCTGTAGAGCCGCGCCCTTCCTCGCGGCCGCTGCGCCCCCCCACCTCCCCCATACGGTTGTTTTCAAATAATTTGCATATCCGAGCTATTTTGGCGTTGTCCCAAATGTAGGGCAAACCCCCTTCAGTTGTTCAATTATTCGAAGTCTGACAAGATGAGAGACGCGTCAGCGATTTTTTGTATCTAGCCGTCGAAACCTCCCCCACGGAGCACTGGGAGGCTTTTGGCCTTATGATCGGTATGTATACATGATATGTATGCAACTGTACCAGTATCGTTCTATCGTTCCTCTCGTCTTTGTCCAAGTTTTTCCATCACTCCTGTGACGTTGAAATCTCGCATCCGCTCTTGCAATGACCTTCAAACATTCAAGCCAACATGCCAATGAGTCGCCCGTGACACTCTTCAGACACTCTTCAGACACTCTTCTCCCACGTCCGTCCCTCTTCCACCCTTTCCTTTCTCCCTCGTCCCTCGATACAGCGTCCCGCTCGCTGCCGCTGCCCGCACACATGCCTTACGAATGATAGGTTGCCCATGTCCCATTCGCGATGCTCTATGCAGGTGGCGTGAACGCCACCTGTTCAGGTCGAACCCTTCTATCTCGCTCGTACTGTAGCGCGGCGACGGCCGCATCTGCACTCTTGCTTCAAACTCTACCGACACCACCCGTTTCGCACACTTTGAAACACGCAAAAAAAATTTACTGAACGACAAACACACGATGAGCACGCATTACTTACAACTAAAGCCTTTTCCTCCAACCTTGGTCCCACGTCTCACTCCCTTCCGCCAAGCAGAGCTGTAGCAAACCCCCTCATCACTTCTATCGTATCACGACCGTAGTCCCTCAGCCCCGCAATCTCCCGGCGCACCTGTGACACCGCATCTCCAATGTTCCCGTCGGCGAGTAGTTGAAACTGCACCTCGTTCAGGCGGTGCAGCATCAGTTCCTGTGATGCAATTCGTCCAGCGATGCTCTGTAGACACCGCTGCAACCCCGCTGCCATCGACTCCGACGCCGACGGTAGGGGAGATGGCGCATCCGTCATGTGCGAAGCACCCTCCATCCCGCAAGCGATTGCCGCCAGCACTTCGTCGCTCTCTGTGCTCATCGACAATGGGAGTGCTGGTGAACACACTTGGTCTTCATATCTATCGCCCAGCGTGCCCTCATGTTCACCCTGCATCTCCTGCGTCCTCATCACATTCGCGTGCAACGTCATCGATCCAAATAGATGTGATACTCCAATTTCCTTGCCCTGTAGGCTTCCACCCTCGCCTTCAGTGATGTGGCCATCGGGAGCGTAGCCTCCTGCCACCGGCCAAGGGACGCATTTGTTCTGGGCTTCCCAGCCGACCGCTGCGGCGAGCTCCTCTTGTATTGCCTCCCCATATACCCGCTCCTGGTGCTGCGCGGTGACCGGCAAATACTCTACCGGGATGTTGTGATCCTTGATAGCGTAAGTTTCATATGAAGTGTCCGAGGCTGGAGATTGCTCTTCCGGGAAACCATATGGAGGCTGGTACTGTGCTTCCCAATGCGCGGGAAGCTGGTGCTGCGCTATGCCATACGCAGTCTGCTCCACTGTCGCGCATTGCTCCTCCTTAATGACGTAGTGTACACGCCCAGCAGCCTGCGAGACTCGGGCCGGCTGCTCCTGAAGCGCCGGTGTGTTTTGATTCGGTTGTTGGTCGTTTCCATGGTGAACAAAGCGGCCAGGCTGTTTCGTATTGTTGGCAACTGGCACATCTTGTCGGTGTTGCTGCAGCGCAACAGCCTTCTTGAACGTCTTTTTCTGCGCAACTGCCTTGCGTTCATTCGATTTGACCTTGGCGTTGGGCCCCTTCTTCCCGCGCTTCTTGGAAATACCCCCTTCGAGGGCGGCGCGGATGTTTTTGGAGCGGCGCAAGCCGCACGCGTTGCAAAGCGTTACAACGCCGCCCAATCCGCTACGGCGGACGGGGGTGATGTTGGTTTTGCACCTGGCACAAGTCCAAGGGGTTCCATCGGGTACAACGCGAATGATCCCTTTGGGCATGCGCTTGGAGCGGCCCTTGCAAGCAGGTGGGGGGTAAGAGGTTTGGGAGCGGGAGGAGTGAAGCGAGCAACGGAAGCGTCGAGGGAGTTTGGGGGAGGCTCTGTAGGGCAACCGATAGGGAAGAACGGTGTTTGGGGGGAGGCGGTGGGAAACATGTTGGAGAGTTGGTGGTATCGTAGAACGAAAAAAAAAGGAGTCAAGATGACATGATGAGCGTCGGGAGGAGGGGAGAGGAGGGGAGAGGAACGAAAGCTATTACGGCGGGGTTGGCTGTTTATAAAGAGCGGGGCTATGGACGACGGTGTGGGTGGGGGAAAAGGGTTCGCTAAGGCGCAGAGCGATTCGTTACCATATGATTCACTCGGTTGGGGGGATGAGGGGGGCGAGCGAGGGACTGTTCCCCGTGAGAGGCAGATTGTATGAGCACGGGCCAGTTCTGCATACACCTTCTCAGAGCCGCGCCGTTCCACCTTCACCGCTTGCCTACCGCTTTACCTTCAAACTCCCGCGCGTGTCCGCTTCATTCTACACATTTGCCTATCCGTGCGTGACCCTCCAGTTGACCGCGGATGGTGGACGCGCTTCGCGCGTTTCTGCACTACACCCATTGCCTCGTTGTCTCCGTGCAGTCGGGGAGCAAGCGGGGAATGCTCTCCGGGCCACAGCCGCCTGCTTTCCGATTTCTACGTGCCCGCTGGAGCTCGCCGCCGAGCTCGCCGTGATGCAGGTCAGGGATGCTTTCAGGTCGCCATCGATTTGTTGCTATCAATTTTGGAGAGCAGGGGCAGCTCGGATGCACGTCGGAGCAACGTGCCGTTAGGGGGCAGCTTGAGAGGGGCGCAGTGGGGATTGTAGAGATGGACGTGGACGGCGGGCCATTAATGAGCATGAGCAAGGGCAACTCTTCCCGCTAATTACGGGTGTTGCATGCCGGCGGTATTCGCAAAGCCATCCTTCTTGCGCTCTCCCCTACAAGTATTTTCAGAATCCCTGCCACATTCGCAAAAACAGACACGTTTCTACCCTCGTACAAAACTATTGAAGCGGTAGCATCCTGCCAGTGGATCTGCGCTTTAGCGGAGCATGCCATCTCCGGCCGCACCTCAGCCTCGTCAGCTTCCTCAACCCTCCTCTTACAGAATGTCTTGTCCTTCGAACGCATGCCTCAGATGTCAAATCTCTCCGCCATTCGCGGCTCTTGGCATATCCTCACTCCACATCCACCACTGCCATAACACTTTCGTACACTCGTTCTTGGCCACGGTATGCTCAGAAGCAGTACCTCTTTTCCATTGCGGCACATATGCTCTTGTCCTATCCTTCCCGACTGCCGCACTTATCACGCGTCGCACAGCAGCAGATGGTACCTACTTGACGATCTATGACAGGCTGATTACGGCTTGAACATCACCTCGACGCTGGATAACTCGTCGAAAGACAACTGAATCGTCGAAAGAAGGAATCTCTCGCTGAGCGCCCGCGGTTCACTTTTACCACACGCTCATGCGGCGTGGCACGTATGCCCGAGTCCTCATACTGATCTATGAATATGAATAACTTTATTACAGAAATAAATCACATCCCGCAGCGCCTGTGCCGCGCGCTGCACACGGACAGCCCGCGAGAGAGAAATGTTCGTCATGGAGAGCGCGCGCCCAGGCGCCCCTATCTGCGACGATCTGTGCACGAGCGCGTCCGGGAGACTCAGCTCGTATATAATTCCTAGGCTCTACTTGCTCGTGACCGCGGGGAGCGTGTTATGTGAAGAGCATGCAGGCTCGTCCAAAGGACGTGCTGCACGACTTCGTTGAGATGTGCACCGGCGTGCAGCCTGACCCCTTCTTACCATTCCCCAAGCTTGCTCCTCCGTCCCACGACGTCACCTCCCTCTGTCCTGTCGAAACGAAAAAAGAAAAAACCTCCATCTTCACCCGTTCCGCCCTCCCTTCGTATCCCCTTGGTACCCATCCCCGCTCCCTACCCCCACCACCCAAACATAATCCTCCCCCCACACCCGACCCCCGGGGCCCGCACCTCCTCTTTCTTCCCCATACCACGCCAGCTCAAACACCATACTGACCCCGCCGTCCGCCCTCGATCAGTCATAGAAGAGCAACATTTCGCCTAAGTGTTGTCAGAATCGTACGCAGACTTCCATGCCCCCCTCCGAACAATTGCAGCACATCTACGGCCGCTGAAGATGTTCAAGGATCCATCGGTGGAGCGGCCACACTTTGAGAGCTGGTGGAGCGGAATCATCGCATACGCTTGAAGGCAAATCCGAACCCAAGCGGACTTGTTCAGCACGTGGGCGGGACCGCGAGCGAACATCCACAGAGTTGTATAGGTGTGGGGTGCCATCGCGAGTCTATAATGCTGCAACGACGAAGTAGGGGTTATGGTATCAGTTCGCTCCGACAAGGTCCAAGTGGCGAGCGATGGTGGATGACGGATCGGATCTTGGTGAGATTGACAGATAACACAGCAAGTACAAATCGTGACGAAGGCTGCTTCTTTTTCGCGTTTCAACGCCCAAGATTTGTTGTCAATGTCGTCTTGTAGATTCTTCATTGAGTCCCTGCCGCATCTGATGTCCTCATCCATTTCAGAAAACAATCGAGCCATCACTCGAGATAATGGCTTAGCTGCCCTGAGCCATGACCCACGACTGGCCCTCTGTGATAGTCCGACCAGACTTGCCGCCGCTGTTGTCATTCGCAACTCCCATAATTCCACTCTACATTCGACACGCAGTCTCCAACTGGCCGGCACTTGTAATTCTCTCTCCGCACCTGACTCTAGACTCCACACTCCGTCTGCCCCTTTCTCGCGTCTTATCTTGCGTCCTGTCACGCCGTCAAAGCCGTCGCACGACGCCCGCCGGCTGTTAAGACCTCTTCGCCACGCCACCCGCGCCACCGCTCGCTGTCGCTCACATCATGATAGCATCAGACGCCTCTGCCAAACAAATAGAACGTGTCCAACACCCGACCGCGACTTCACGCCGAATCAACAGATCTATCCTTACCTCGGCTGTGAGATGCCGCAGCCATGGCCACCATCGCTAGACTTTCGGATTTGGACGGCAGTGAGAGCACAATCTTCGATAAACAGATCGAGAAAAGAAGTAGACCAATCCGATAAGGGGATTTAGGGGATTGGTGCCGAATGGCGGCAGCGGCGGTGGTCGCGGCGGCGGCGGTGGCAGCGGCGGTGGCAGCGGCGGGGGCGGCGGCGGCACAAGGACGACGGCAGAGCAAGAGGACGGCAGGGGCAGGGGGATAGGGATAGACACAAAAAACAACGCAGCAACGGACTATCCCAGTATTCCAGGTCCGTCACTGCGTCTGTGGTCCCAGCATAAAGCGTTTTGGCATTTGTAAGACTTGAATCTTTAGTGCAGATGTGCAGTATGAGTGATAGCGCCCTGCGTGAGTTCCTTGAAAGCAGTGATGCAAGAAAAGTGGCTTTAAAAAGTCGAAATTCAATTTACTTATAGTGCCGGGTTCGATATAGAGCCATTTTCGTCCCACCCCCACAGGTCAGCACTATATTACCAATACAGGAAATGTTAGTATGGGTGGCCACCCATACTAGAATTGCCCTCCGAAAAGTTATCAAATTTTAATAAAGTTGTAGTATGGCTGGCCACCCATACAGCAAAATGAAATCTTGTCGCGCGACAACCGCACTAGAATCACACCCAAATCACCCCCGAAAACATTACCAAAAATCACCCTAACGCAATTTATTACACGTGCGAACAGAAATGCTTTGTATGACACGTGGTGATCAAAATGCAATCTATAACACGTTACACTGTCGAACATTAATTAATGCATATTAAAAACACTATATATTTAACTATGATGTAATTTTGTCAAATTTTACAGCAAGGACGATGTCGTACGACACTCTTCGCCGGTCTGTGATCAGTGACCACTGATCACAGACCCACTGATCACAGACCCACTGATCACAGGGCCATTTGCTAGAAAAATTGGGAATCTAAAATTTTGTCAAATTTTACAGCAAGGACGATGTCGTACGACACCGTTCGCCGGTCTGTGATCAAGGACCACTGATCACAGACCCACTGATCACAGCCCCACTGATCACAGACCTATTGATCACAGGGCCAAAATCTAAAACATTTTTTAAAATTTGCAATCTTAAGTTTTCGCGATGACAACTTCGCCACGAGCGATACCTGCTCTACCCACAGCCCCGTTGACACTTTTTTGCCCTAAAGCCAGCCTCATTCTATCTCAAGTACTTTCCACTTAATATTGAAGTCTTCTAAAACTGTACTATCCCATTAACGCGAGTATTGCTCTGTACCCACAGACCCTTCTACAGTGTTACCGCTCTAAAGCCAGACTCGCTCTATCTGAAGTACTTTCCATTAAAATTAAGGTTTTCTAAAACTGTACCATCCTATTAACGCAAATATTTTTTCGATATTATTGGGCTGCCGTTTCAACCGGTTGTGTCCCAGATCTGGAGGTGTTGTACGACATCCCCCCTTGGTATGTGATCAGTGACCACTGATCACAGAACCAAAATCTAAGATATTTTGTTAATTTTTGGAGTCAATGGAGGTCGTGCGTGAGGACCGTTGTACGTGGGAGTTGTCTGCATAATTGCTTGGTAGTGTCAGCTCTTAACTCTTGCTTGACTGTGTCAGACATTACTTAATCCCCTACTCCATTAATCCCCTAAATACAAATATTGTAAGTAATAAATAATTGAGGTAATATTTAATGATCACTTAATTGATGCACAAGCTCTACCATCATTCAGACAATGGTGCTTTAAACCCTGGCGTCCTTGGGACGCAGTTTGGTAATTAGTTGGGGCATGTTGTAATCATTATACATTTAATGTTAATATTTAGTTTTCAATTAGTTAGAATTTTCGTGTAGTTTGATCCAGACGACAGTACAGCACACCATACGTAATGAGACGCAGACAATGGGTCATACCGTAGTTTCCACGCAATAAAGTATCCGACG
This sequence comes from Chondrus crispus, assembly GCF_000350225.1. NCBI lineage: Eukaryota > Rhodophyta > Florideophyceae > Gigartinales > Gigartinaceae > Chondrus > Chondrus crispus. The sequence goes on along the minus strand of NW_005179044.1, from coordinate 193,917 downwards.
GACACCCGCTTCTTCGTGATCGGAGGGTATCGAAGTTCACGGAACCACACTTCGAAAGCAGTGATGCAAGAAAAGTGGGATTTAAAAGTCGAAATTTCAATTTTCATATAATGCCAGGTTCGATATAGAGCCGTTTTCGTCCCACTGGCACAGGTCAGCACTATATTACCAATACAGGAAATGTTAGTATGGGTGGCCACCCATACTAGAATCACCCCCCAAAAGTTATCAAATTTTAATAAAGTTGTAGTATGGCTGGCCACCCATACAGCAAAATGAAATCTTGTCGCGCGACAACCATACTACAATCATACTCAAATCACGCCCCAAAAAATATCAAAAATCTTAGATTTATCGTTAATAATTTAATATTTAACTACTATTTAATTAATGTCGAGCAGTACCGTCATTAGAACAATGGTACCCCGAAACTTTGCGTCCTTAGGACGCGATTGCGGAACATTACACTGTCGGACATGAATTAATGCATTTCATAAACACTATATACTTAACATAAATATTTAACTACGATTTAATAAATGTCTTGGTCACCACGTGTACTTCATTGCATTTCGGTCATCTACACGTGTAGTACATTGCATTTTGTTCGCCACGAGAAATGCATTGCATTTTTGTCGTGCAACAAGATTTTCAAAAGCTGTATGGGTGGCCAGCCATACTGGAATCGACCTCCAAAAAATTAGCAAAAAGTACATTAGTTGCAGTATGGCTGGCCACCCATACAGCTTTTGAAAATCTTGTTCCACGACAGAACATTGCATATCATACCAAAGACCTTGCCTGCTCTTGCAAGCCTGCGCGATGTACCTTGATATTTTTGAGAGCCCGGCAGGGCTCCATAGTCGAAAAATCCCACACTATAACTGAACAACAAACTTTACTTATATATCCTTTGCCAATCTATCGTGGAATAGACTACGTCTTTTAAGCCGTAATGTCACAATACGAAGTCTAGAGTGCCCTAGAGTGCAGTAATAAGTCTGCAAATAAATAGACCCAATGCATTAAACAAGCACACCAACTCGAATGGAGGTCGTGTGTGACGACCGTTGTACGTGGGAGTTGTCTGCGTAATTGCTGGACAGTGTCAGCTGTTAACTCTTGCTTGACAGTGTCAGACATTAATTAATCTCCTACTCCATTAATCCCCTAATTAGAAATATTGTAATTAGTAATTAATTGTGGTTAATATTTAATGATCATTTAATTGTTGCACAAGCTCCACCATCATCCAGACAATGGTGCTCCAAACCCCGGCGTCCTTGGGACGCGATTTCGTTACTAATTAGCGCATGTTGTAATCATTATAAATTTAATGTTAATATTGAGTTTTCAATTAGTTAGAATTTTCCTGGACTTGGGAAGCCGTCAGCGTAGGAAAGTCGGTCGAAGAATTTTTTGGAAGTATACAGCCACCGGCCCCCACTGTTAGGAATGTACATGGACAACTGTGTTCCCGTAATCCCCCTCCTCCCCCTAATCTCAAATTCGAGATGCACACTCATAACTTCAACCAAAAGCAAAATTGCTCAACCTGCACCTCATTCAGACTCTGGCAAGCCACAGATCAAATTCACATCCCCATTCCCTTCTGACGCCATACAGCGACGTGTTTCCCTAACTCACGTAATCACCCTTAATTTCATGACCCTACTTCCTTGACACCCACTACTAACTATGCCAAATTCTCCACATCATCGTAGAACTTCACCACGTATCGGAACGTCAACCCTTCCTTTCTGTGCTACCCAGGCTCCCCGGTCTCCTACTCAGTATGAGCCCCTCGCAGGTCTTATTTCGACGCAATGTTTACATATACAGGGTTCTCGTACTCACTGACCCCCCGCTCTCTCTCTTTACCTCTTCTCTTCTTCCCCAGCGTTTCGCATCCCCGAAACCCCTCACCTCTCGCCTCCTTTCCCGCTCTCTCCCGACTTCACGCGCAATGACTACGCCATCGCATGCCGCCGCTTTCGTCCGCAACGATCCTCGGGTGCCACTGCATCTCGCACCTACGTCCTTGTCTGTTGGCTTCCATTCCATCCCCCTCATCCTTGTCTGCGTCGATTGCAAGAGCGGGTCCCCCAGTGCAAGGGCCTTCAGCGACCACTTGCGCCACGTTCACAACATCCCTACTCCCCAGGCCGCACAGCGCTCTAGACTCGCAGAAGAAGCCCTCTCCTTCCACCGTACCTCTGTTTCCGATTCTCCGCTCCTTTCCGACTACCTGCAGGCTCCCCAATTCCTCCCCGATCCGGCCATCACTCTTCCGATCAAGAGCCTCCCCCCGCTTCAAGGATTCACTTGCAAATTAGTCTACTTCTGTCCTCTTTGCAAGCTCTCCAAGGGCACCCCGAAACGGCTTCGACAGCATATGAACTCCGTCCACCCGCCTGATGCACCCGGAAACCCCTTGCCGACCGAGGTTGATCAAATCATTGGCCGCGGTGCTGTTCGCGCCCAGTCTCTGTTTAGTGGTGCCAAGACCAAATACTTTCCCGTTACGGCCGAAGAGCCAATCGGGGAAATGGTCACCGTCTCCCAAGTCCCCGTCGGCATTCCTGACTCAGAAGAAGAAGATTCCATCCAATCCGCCCCGGTGTCGTCACCCCTCCCCATAGACACAACAACCGACTCAACTCTAGACCTCATCACTCCAGACCCAAACTCCCCGTCTTATGAGCTCCACAAATGTGCCGCCGACGTACTGGGTCGTCTAACGTGTTCCAGTTCGGACCTGGCCCCGGGTCGACGATCTCATACCGAATTGGAGGAAAATGACGCAGACTCCAGCATCGCCCTCCGCAACACATTCCTGTCGATCACCGACTTTGATGAAGCCCTCAACGCTCTGCCTTTACGCCGTGAGAAGGCAGCTCAACTCACGGGTGCCGTCACGACGGAGGACGTTCAAGCAACTTTATCCACGGTTGCAACCTGCGTCCATCTATACTTTCAAAGTATCGCCAAGGTCGTCAGGGACGTCACGCATGGATTTCGTCAAGCGATAAACCTCCACGGCACTACGCCCTTCCGACGGGTTCAATCCGTGGCAGAACGAAGATATGCTAGTCATGTCGCCCGCCTCCTCTTCTTCACCCATCAGACACGGGACGCCGACTTTTCCCGTAATGAACAGACTTCCGTCGCGATCGACGCCTTCTTTCATGAGCTCAATCGCACATCTCTCCACGAGACCCCAGGTGAAACTCTCTCCCACGCCTTACACAGTCGCCTTCACGATGCCATGAAAAGCTTGCTCCTCGTCCGGCTCAGGCATGTCGACCTCCTCACCAACTTGGCCGTTCGTAATTTTGTTGTCGCCGCTACCGTCTTTGCAAGTTCCGCCCCGCTCTTCGCCGAGACTTCCCCGACCCTCAGACTCGCCGAAGCCGGTGACATGAGTCACATTCTTGCCGCCCTCCAATACGCTGTTTCCGTGACAGCGATTCAAGAACTCCGCCGAGTAGCAGAAACGCCCCTTCCGGCCGCCCATCTCAACGAGAACCACCAAGATCCAGCTGCTGCCATCATCGCAACCGTCGATCAAGATGCCAACACTGCGGCTACATTTATACGAAAAACTTTAGATGTCATCATGCGAATCATAAAACATGAGGAAGGTCCAATCTCTTTCGCCGTCTGTGCCATTCACAAGCAACACCCTTGTGGAATCATCAAATCTCACCACCTCTCCATGCCTCTTTTGGGGACGATCATCACAAACCAACACAAGACTTTCGACAAGTTCTTCTACGAACACTGTCTTCTGGGGGCCGAGCTTCCTCCTGATTTCCAACGACTCGTTTTATCTCTGCGTGACGACCCCACGAACCGCGCTCCTGGCTTTTCTTTTCTCTCCTCCCTCACTCACCACGCTTCTTGGGTGCAGGCCAACGTTGCCCATCTCCTCCATGCTCTAATGAATCCATCGTCCGATTAACTCCATCGCACACCTTGCGTCCACCCCACATGTTCCTTTCCGCGCAGGGTTCCTACACAAGATGAGGCATCCGGTCTCGGCCCATCCCCTACCTCTACTGCTTCCTCTGGCCAAGACCGAGAAATTCAAGTCGCTGGTGTTCGAATGACGAAAACAGGAGTCTTGCAGTTTCTCGCTCATTGCCAAATCATCCAAGACTCCCTACTTGCTATGATGCATTTTTCGTCCGGATCTCCCGGTCGAGCAACCGAGATATGCACTTATAGGCTACAAAATGGGGAGAACAACATCCGGAACATCTTCATCGGTCACCACTCCGAAATTTTATTCAACCCTGGCTACTGCAAGTCAAGGGCCGCGCTTGGTTACAACCGCACGGTGTACCGATTTCCCGACAAGCAAACTTCGTTCCGAATGATCTCATACTTGTCGGTCATTCGCCCCTTGGAATGCGAAATGGTCAGAGCTCTCCATGGTGACGAAGCCATGAGAACCCATTGGACATTCTTATTCGCCAACAACGGCCAACGTTTCTCACCGGCACGTGTCACAAAGGTCATCAGGACTGCCCTGCAATCCAGGAGCATTCACATCTCCTTCAAGGATTACAGGCAGTTCACCAGTGGAATGGTTCCGCTTATATGTCAGAATAAGCTCCACAGCAGCATGAATGACATATTGGCAGAACACACCACTGTAGCATAAACACCCCCAAACGACTGGAGGTGTATGCGCAGTTCGACCTGTAGACCCCGGATCGGAGGAGGGGGGAAGCGGGCCAACCAGCTACGGAACCGGGCTCGGGCCCGGGTAGCGGTGGTAGAGCGGGAGCGAGCAGGGACGCGCGCACGCACGAGCGGATCGACGCCTCGACGCCCCGGAGCAGCACTGGGTGACGTACCAGTGCTGACGGGCGGAGGTGGTTCCGTGCTCGCTCGCGTGCTGCGCGTCCACTCCGGCTCGGCTCCGACTAAACGCGCGCGAAGAGCGAAGGCGACGTTTAGAATAAGCTGGGTGGACTGACCTTGGCGGTCGGTTGAGGACAAGCCCGTGCTTGTCTCCTTCCGCCGCCGTCGGTCCGCTCCATATTTAATATACAAAACAATCTATCATAACACTACAGTACCGAGATACTGTAGTGGGCTACTGTAGTGCAGGTCGGCCTGCACTGTAATACTGTCAGCTATGTCGAGGCTGACAGTACACGTATTACTCGTGGCGCGTGTGCGCTTCGTTCGCGCGCTGTACACGTGTACACGTGTATGCGCGTGTCCCTTGTCCCCGTGGTGTACACGTGGACACGCGCGGTTGTACTGTAGAGCTCGACGCTCTACAGTAGCTGATCTAGTTCTTGATCAAATCTAATTTAAAGCCCCAGGGGGGGGGTTATGCTACACGGCCCCCCCCTCAAGACTGAACGTCCGCGTTCAGCACTCTCGGGCTTGTAGGGGCGACCATGTCTGAGGGCTCTTTCACTGGTCTGGAGGTGGATGCGCGTCGTCCCGACCCCCTTCTCTTATCGTACCGCCGTTCTCGCTTCCCGTGTTTGTGCGTGGGCTCTCTCTTCTTTTCCCCCAACCCATCCGAGCGACGCTCACTCGGTGCTCGCGTCGACGTTGCTTCCGTCGGACCATCTTATCCCTTCCTCGCGGTTCGTGCCGCGATCGTACCGTCGTCTTTCGTCGGTTGTCTCGGGGCGCTGGTCATGGTGTCTCCGTCTGAGGGTCGCGTTGCCTCGCTTGCCGGTCCTTCCCCTGCGCCGGTCGTCGTGGCCTCGACGGGGGGTGCCCCGGGTCGTCCCGGGGATGTCATGCCCCCGTGGACTCTTCCCCAGCCGTTCCAAAGAGCCCGCGGTTCGCGTGGGTCGACGACGTCCGTCGAGTTAGTTCCCACCCTCCACGCCTCGGTGGTGGTCAGCGAGATCATCCCCGCCACTGGCTCTGTAGGGCAGCGCGTCGTCGTACCCGTCCGGCCTCCGTCGCCGACTTGTGAGGGGGAAGGCGACCGCGGTTCTGGTGTTCGGCCTGAGACGGCTCAAGCCATGGTGACGTCGGGCAGAGAGGGGGACGTCGATACCCATGAGTGGTTCGGGGTCCCGCTCGAGCGGTCTACCCCTCTCCCCCTTGATCGCCTGAGATTCTCCTGGTGTCGATACGCGCGGACCAGCATCAGCGTGGGTGAGTTGTTGTCGCGTGAGCATCTTCGTCCCGATTTGTCCCGGGTGCGTAAAGTGTACGAAGCGGGGCGCGAGGAAGAAGCTTCCTTAGTGCTGGGTCGGCTCCTGGCGGAGGGTGGCGGGTCAGCGTATCAAATTCCCGCCGCGGTCGCGTCCGACCGTACGTTCGCGTACAGTTTGAGCGAGGTGGAGTATGTCGACAGAATGGCCGCGTATCTGTTCCACCGGGAGCAGCCGAGTCCTCGTGAATTCGTCTTGTCCCACGTCCCGGGGCTCTACGTAAGCCCGCGCCCCTTTGCCTATTCGAGGGCTCGGGTCGCCTTCCAAAAGTCGGCATGTTCGCTCATGCGTTTGCACGGTGTGGGGATCGCGCCCCACGACTGGGCGGCTTACCGCCACTCAGGGGAGGAGGATGGTCGCGTATTTCGTTCGGCGTCTTTCGAAGGAGGCCTATCTCCACGGGATTTCCCCAGTCTCCCCGCTGTGGTAAGGGAGACCTTCCCTTCGCTGGGAGTCCATCCCTTGCTACCCTATGTTCTAAAGCACTTCGGAGTTGCTTGCTCAGATCCGTCGCATCCCGCTTCTGCCGACCTCGTGTATAACGTCGAGAGGGAGTGGGCTTGGGCACTCGGAAATGCGTTCATGAACGAGGTCTCTATTCACGGGCGCGTGTTCGTTCAACCTGTCGAAGTGTTGGCTTACTTGGGGAGGGTAGCGTGGGACCTCCCCAGCGTACCCTTACACCCGCTCGAGCAGTGTACGCGGCATGTGCCATGAACGTATTCGTTCGCCCTCGGGCTCATGCATCGTGCTAGCGAGGTGGGCGATCGCCACCTGCGCTATTGGAGTGACTTCACCACCGGTAGCCAGTCCTCCTTTCTCGTATACGACCGCCAAGGCGACGCATTTGTGGCGCGGTCGACGGGCCTCGGGTCCTCTCCTAGCCGCCCCGCGGGCGGGGGCGGAGTCGGCTCCGCCTCGCGCGAAGCGCGAAAGAAACGATACCGGGACCTCAACAACGAGCCCACCGCATATCAATTCGCACGTGCGGACCCGTCCGGTGACCCTACCGTCGTCGAAAGCGGCTTCCGTCTGACCGCGTGCCTTGTGGTCCCCCCTGTCCCGCCCCTCAACTCGATGCCGCCACGGGAGGCGCCACCGGTGATGTCTGTGCGTCACGGGACGCTGAAGCGGGAAGACATCAGGGCCGTCCCTGTACTCTCCCACGCCTTGGGTCAGTCCGCTGACCGCGCATGGAAAGTGGACGGTCTACTCAGCACACTCGCGAGCTGGTACTTGTCACGGAGCGACGAAGCACGGCGCCTCGAGGCGGCTCGTGCGTCCTCCGTATACGAGCTGCAACACGTACGTAGCGAGTTCGAAGCATTACGCGCGTCCTCGGATCGTCGGGCGGCCGTGTTAGAGCAGACGACTGCCGAACGTGACCGGTATCGTCGTGAGCGGGACGCTCTCCGAAGCCTTCGAATGGCGCCTTCGTCTGCTCCGCGCCCGATGCCGGATCCTTACGAGAGCTCGGAGTGCGAAGCGCCCTCATCGGACGTCGTTGCTGCCCCTGAGGGCGACGTGCACCGCTGGAACCGCCACAGTGCGGTGGCGATGCCTCCCTTGGGGGGGTCAAGCACGACAGTGCCACATCACCCCGGCTACTGTCCGCCGGGGCTCTACGGTCCGCGCCCGGAGGCGTCGCCCGGCGGCGTTGACCACTGAGCGGGGTCCCGATATGTCCGCGGGGGCCAGGTCGTCTTTTCCCCTTCCTGCGTAAAAACCAAATTCGTCTCTTGGCCTTGGCTCGGGGTGCTTCGTACCCTCTTCGTTCCCCTCCTCCATGCTTACGCTCAACTGTGTTCTGTATATCCCCCCCTTTTTTTCTTTTTCTCTTACGACAGGGCCGTTCGCGGCGTGTCGATACCCCCGCCTCGCACTAAGTCGGTCGGGGTCTCGTCCAGGGCGCGTCCCTCTGAATGCGTCGTCTCTTGTGCGTGGTATTCGCTGATGCTTTTTGACAGTCCGTCCCTGTCAGGGTCGCGGTATTTTTCGGCGCGTTCATTCTCCCGTCCTCGAAACGGGTCCGGTCGTGCGCGATGCCGGTCTTGCCAATAACGCGTCGTGGTTTTCTTCCCGAGCTCGTCGTCGGGCTCGGCTGAGTACAGTAGCCGTCGTTGTCGCTCATGGTCAAGCGAGCAGGGCGAGCGGGGTGACAATCCGAATTGTCGGCGTGGCTCGGAAGGTGAGAACTTGTTGTTCGCTTTCGTGAGCCGCGTCCGCTTTCGGGTGTGACCGTAAGCGCGAATTTGTGTACTATTACGGGAAGATGAGAGTACGAGCGCCCCGCTCTCCGCCCTTCGGCCGTCGGTCGTGTGCATGTCCGACCGGAGTCCGCCTCGCTTGGCTCTTCATAGACACTACCGGGACGTCCCTGCTCGTCCTTATTGCACGTCCACTGCAGGCGTGCTGCGTACCTCAATCCCAGCGCGACGTCTTCCTCGCACTGTAGTCTCCCGCCGCTCCGAGGTCGGACGAGCGAGCAGGGGTGAGGAAAGCAAATCTTCAGCGTGTGGGAGAATGGGGGGGGAGTCGTCTCCTCCCTCTTCACCCGAGCTACGCGTCCGTGTAGCCGTGCGGGTGGTCCTGGGAGAGTTCGAGCCTACCCCCTTAGGGAGCCGAATTGGCCCCCGTCGCATCAGTGTGGGGTCCTCGATTCCCCCCCTGCGATTTATCCCTTCTTGCCGGGGCCTGCTGTGGGGTGTCGACATCTTGCGCCGATCGAGGTCGGACAGAATTGGGTCCCGTTCTTCCTTCCCGGGGGTGTCGTCGGGCCCCGGGCGAGGACAGTCCTCGTCGCTGTGCCGCCTCGCGGGTGGGAAGGCGGGGAGGCCAGTTCGAGGGATCATTCGATTGATCCGCGCGGACAGGAGGGTCTGAGCACGTCGCTGCTCCTCATAACCTGCGTCCGCCTTCGCGCGTGAGCGCACGCGCGGCAGTGTGTGCTCCCACGGCGAGAGGGAATTCCGAACGCCTGGACCTTCGTGGATGCCAGCAAAACTTCTCCGCTCTCCCTTCCTGTCCGCCCGTCACCGCCGTAGCGCGTTCCTTCCATCCGGCCCTGTCTGCTACCTAGCGCGACGTCGCGCTCCGTACTGTAGTCTCCCCTGCTCCGCTTTCAGGCGAGCGAGCGGGGGAAAGGGGCCGATCGTTGGCATGCGGGGGACGAGGAGGGAGTCGGCTCCTCCCTCGACGCCCGAGCGGTGCGTCAGCGCGGTCGTGGGAGAGCTCGAGCCCACCCCCCCTTGCGAGCCCACGGCGGGGGAGCGTTCGTTGCTCGCGTGCCGTATCCACCGCGGGAAGGTCTTTTCTTGCTCAGCGCCTCGGGTTGCTGTTCTTGGTGCCCGCTCCGCGTTCGGGACGACCCGTGCGTCGGACGTCCGTTGGTTTGACGATTATGAAGGGGGTGGCACCGCTTGCGTGTGCCGATCGGTGGGTACACGCTGTACTCTTCCCACGCGCCGCTGTCCGGACGTCCCTTGCGCGTTGTTGCGTACAGCACGTGTCTGGGCGTCCTGCCCGTGCAACCGCCCGTCAGTGTAATTTCCCATTTCACCAATATTTTCTCCGGTATTTAGGGTATGGCGGTGGCTGTTTGTTGGAGCTCTGATCTCGCGTGTATCAGCCGACGGCGGCCCATACTGTCTCTTTCTCTGTCCTTATTCCGACTGCGGCGTACTTGTCGTTGCTATCTAATGCAGGGCTACGTCTTCTCGTCGTCGCGGGGGACTCGGGATCGCGGACCATTTCGTCATAGCGCAGCTGGTCCGGACCGGGGCGTGCAGGACAGCTGTCCCCATGTCGGCAGAACTTGTGGCGACCGCGGGGCGACTATATCGCTCTGGGAGATCGTCTCCCTGCTGGAGGGCTCCTTGCCCACAGTCCGTGACGAGGTTCCCTCAGGGCGCAGCTCGTGCTGCTCGCTTCCTCTGGTTTGCTTACGGGACCTTCGTCGATACGTCTTGACGTCCTCTGGTCAATACGAAACGGGCGATGCCTTCGTGGGCACTTGTTTTAGGGCATTTTCGCGTTCGACCGCGTCACTCTGCCTTCTACTCCTCGAGGTGCGACCGCTTTGCGTAGGGCAGCACGTACTATCCTCTCTCCTGCCTCTTGCCGGCGATAACTGGTCGTTTTCGATGAACTCGGTTGCCAATACGTCTTGACGTCTCGCGAATTATTCCGTTGCTGCTCTCTGGGGACAGCTATCCCTTCGCACGTCCCCTTTTGCCCCATGTACGCGGGGTGCATTTAATTCGAGGTGGAATTTAATCCGCAACGAGGCGGTTGAGGGCCCCCCCCTCAAGAGTGAACGTCCGCGTTCACTTCCGAGGTGAGGTATCTCCCTGTACGAGCCCGGAGTCTTTGTGCGTAACGAGAAACCAACTCCTCGGGGATGTGGGTACGCGCCGTCCATGTGGGAGTATCGTAGTCTGCCCATTTAATGAGGAACTCCGTAGTTCCATCCTCCATGACGCGATGCTTGAGTAGCCGTTCGACGGCATACTGTGTGCCCTCGGTGACCTTGTCGGCAAGGTCATCCGGGGTTGTCGTGCTCGTCCGCGTTGCGCCCGTTGGCGGTGGCGCATACACGCAGCGATCTGCGGAGACGCGCTCGGTGACACCCTCACGATCGATCGTGATGGTACGGCGGTCATTGGCGAGCACGCGGTAGGGTCCCACAGCGGGCGAGGCGAGCTTGCTCGATGTCTTAGCCCCATCGGTGGGGTTGAGATAAACGTATTCTCCAGGACGGAGCCGGGAATTAATGCGTCGTATGCGCTTATCGAAGTCGCGCTTGTAGCGAGCCTGCGTCCGACACAGGCTCGCGTAGGCCTTCTGGATAGTCGAGTCCAAGGTCTTGAGAAACTCGGCACGTTGGTTCCCCCTATCGGAAGGGGGCGCGTCGCCGTCCGCCCGTCGGAAAGAGAACTCCGGCGGTGGCCTGCTGAGCACGAGTTCAAACGGCGTGGTGCGTGTGGTGCGATGTACGTGGGAGTTGTATGCGTACGTAAGCGGCCCCACGTACACATCCCAGTCGTCCTGGTGTTCACTCACGTAGTTCCTCAGCATCGAGGCGATTGTTCGGTTATATCGCTCGACTTGCCCGTTCGTCTGGGGATGGTACGCCGAAGTGTACAAATTCGTTATCCCCAGAACACGGCACGTGCTGTGGAAGAACTTGGCATTAAACTGAGGGCCGTTGTCCGAAAGCAACGTGCGAGGGACGCCATACTTGAACACCCACGAGTCGCAGAACGCAACTGCGACCGTGTACGCTGTTATCGTGCGGAGCGCAACGACTTGCGTCAGCTTACTGAAGCGGTCCGTAATCACGAGCAGGAATCGTTTCCCTGTCTTCGTCTTGGGGAGCGGCCCCAAGATGTCGATGGCGAGGCTCTCGAGAGGTCTCGTAGCTGGGAATAATCTCAATCGATTGAGATGTTTCCTCAGCTTAACCCGGTTCATTGCGCAGGTCCGACACCCTCGCACCGTGGCTGCCACGTCTGCAGCCAGGTGGGGCCAGTAGTACTCGCGTCGACGTGCGTAGTACATACGGTTCTGGCCCGGGTGCCCTGCGATGGCCGGGTTGTGACACAGGCGAAGGAGCCTGGCGCGAAGCGTCCGAGGCACCACCACCTGTACGGTGTCGGGATCGAAGGGGTGTCTCCGTTTGAGCACCCCTTCGTTGTTCTCGAAGAACGCGGAGTCTCGAGACTCAGACTGTCGTGCCAAAACGGTTTGGCAGAAGTCATCTACGCGTTGCTCCTCGGCTATCTCCTCTATCGTAAGAGGGGCCGGAAGGTCGTCCTGCGGTGGGGCGACCGGGGAGTCGAGCGCGCCAGCCTCGGGGTCTTCGGCGCGCTGAATGTCGGCGGCGTGGAACCTGTCGTTCTCCTCCCAAAACGAATTGGGTCCTTGAAGAGCGGGGGCTTCGTCGTCGCCTGGCGGTTCGTCGCGCGTCCGTACGTGCGGCCTTGTTCGGGCTTCGGCTTGGTTCCGTGTCGTTACGAAGACATGGACGGCCTGATGATCACAGCTCGCGGTACAGGCGTGGTCCGCGAGCTCATTCGATACGTCTCGAACGGTCGTGCCCCCGTCGAAGGTGGGAATGTCGTCATCCACCTCGACGGGGAGGCGAGGGTCATCGGCGGCACGAGGCGACACGAGGCGTGACAGGGCATCGGGCACCTGATGCACGCGCCCGGGGCGGTACTGAATGGTGAAATCGTATCCAGCCAGACGTAGCCGCCACCGGGTGAGTCTCCCCGAGCTCTCCGTGAGCGACATGAGCCACCGGAGGGCGTCGTGATCCGTCCGGACGGTGAACTTTGTTCCTTCGATGTACGGCCGCAGTGTGCGGACGGCCTACACCACGGCGAAGCACTCACGCTCCGTAGCGCTGTAGTTCCGCTCGCTATCGCTTAGCGAGTACGACCAGTACCCAACGGAGCGCCAATCGTTTGGCTGGTCGTGCTCCTGTAGGAGGGTGCACCCGAGTTGATATGCACTGGCGTCAGTGTCCAACAGGTACGGTCGGCCGTACCGTGGTAGGGCCACGATCGGCGGGGAGATCATCGCCGCCTTCAGGCTTTCGAAAGCCTGATGCTGAACCTCCGTTGGGTTATCGAAATCGTGATCTGAGTCCTTGCGCGTTATATCGGTTAACGGACGGGCAATCTTCGAGAAGCCCTTGACGAAGCGACGATACACGTTACACGCCCCGAGGAACGAGCGCACCTGCGTCAACGTCCTCGGGAACGTGAACGTCTTGAAGGCGTCGATTGCCGTATCAGCCACGCTCAACTTACCTGGGGATATAACGTGCCCCAGGTAGTGCACCTTCGGACGGAAGAAGCTGCACTTCTTGAGCTTGAGGGAGATGCCGGCACTCCGCAACAAGCTCAAGACGGTATCGAGATGCCTTGCGTGTTTCGCGTCCGTACGCGAGAACACGATCACGTCATCGAGATAGACGAGGCATATTTGCCAGCGGACTCCGGAGAGTATGATATCGACGGCACGTTGGAAGGTGGCCGGTGCCCCTTTTAATCCAAACGTCATGCGCAAATGGCGGTACGTACCCATATGTGTCGTGAAGGTAGTCTTATCCCGGTCCTCCGGAGCGACCGGGGTCTGCCAATAACCGGAATTGCAGTCCAGCGTCGTAAAGACGGCTGCATCTCCTAACGAGTCGATGCAGTCGTCCATGCGCGGCAGCGGATACGAATCCGCTGCAGTCTTCGCGTTGAGACGCCGGTAGTCCACGCAGAACCGAAGAGAGCCGTCTTTCTTCGGTACGAGCAACACCGGGGACGCCCACTCGGTGCTGGCGGGTTCGATAACCCCTGCGTTCAACATCTTGTTGACCTCCTTCGCGACCATTTCGCGCATGGCCGGGCCCTTTCGATAGGGCATAGAACGAATTGGTTTCGTTCCCGGTTCGAGGGGAATGCGGTGCTCTGTGGCTTGGATCGTTCCGAGCCCACTGCTCCACAGGCTCGAGTGCTTACGGAGCATTTCGAGCACGTGGCCACGGAGCTTGTCATCGTCGATGTATGAGAAGTCAATCTCTTTTTCCCAATCCATCGGTGGATTTTCGGGATCCTTCTGCTGGGGGGTACAGTACCCTCCGCCGTCGGTTGGGGTATAGGTGACCGTTCGTCCGGGTCAACCCCTTCACTCCCCGCGGTTGCCTTCTCGTCGGAGCTGGATCGGCCAGCTCCGACCTCTCCGACTTGATCGGTCAAGGCGGTCAGGTGCAACGCGAGCGCGACCCCCTCAGCGACTCGACGTTCGGGCGTGAGGATCGCGAGGGGGTTGCGCTTCGCGTATCCCACGACGGTGTGCGTCGGAAGCCGCCTCTCCCGTCGCGAGAAGTTCGCGACGATGGCTTCGAATGTCTCGTTCGGCAGGACTTCCGCGACGCCATTCGTCAGCCTCACTCCATGGCGGTGTTGGAGTGAGGGCTTGGGCTCCAGGAACACGAGACCCCTCCCCGCGGTTGTCACACGCACACGGGCTTGCGACATCGCGGGGATGGTAACCCAGCGGGCGATTTGGATCGCCTGCGGGGCCTCCTCGCGTACCTCCGGACGACTCATTTGGCGACCGTGCCGCCTAGTGGGGGAAGTCGGTTCCCCCTTCCCATTGACGATGGCTACCGAGCCACCGTGACGAAGTTCGAGCTTCTGTCCGTCGATGTCGATGCTGCGTACGTGCGCATCAATGAACGCGGTCTCAAGTAGAACGGGAACAGCGAGTTGTTCGGCCACTACGAAAGGTATGCGGAACGTCGTGTTCCGCAGCCGGACCGCGAGGCGGACGACCGTCGTAAGTCGAAGCGGGTTACTGTTCGCGCCAGCCAGGCGTGGTAATGGCGCGTCCCGTATTATGTAGCGGGCCCAGTCGGGAGGGAGGTCGGCCTTCCTCACCAAGTTATAGCCCGAGCACGTGTCGACGGCGATCGTTTGGGGCTTAAACGCGTTGCCTTCGGTGGCCACGGAGCCCAAGACGTTATATATTTTCGACGTCATGAGGCATACGAGGCCATCGACCACCTTGGGCGCGACCTTATCGGTGAGGTCGTTCCGCCGGGTCCTTCGACTTCGGCGTTGGCCCCTCTTGCGTTTCCTTCGGCTCGAGTCGGGGGACGTTCGCGTCTCAGTGACGCCCGTCCAGGTGCTGGAGTCCGTACGAGGCGGACATTTCGTCGGCGACCTTGGGCTCACCGGAGTCAGGAGGTCGACCGACTCGTGTCGGTCGGCGTTAACCGCGTGTCGCTCGTTGCGCTTCACTGGGACGTCGGGTGTCCCTGTGGTGCCTTCTTCCAACATCGGGTCTACGGGGGCCTCGGTGTTGGGTTTCTCCTGCAATGTCGACATTGCTGGAGTCCGCGTGCTCGACTCCGATAGCGGGGATGTATTATCGGACAATACCCCCCGTGTCCTTGGCCAGCACGCGGGGACCGGTCTAGTTCATAGGGAAAAGACGGCTCACGCGACCGAGTGTACGTAACCGTCTTTACCCTTTTTTCGAACTACCGGTGCTATCGGAGCTACCCCCTGGCTATCGTCGGCCAGGTCTTCTCCGGGTGGCCGACCGCGTGGGTCGGGACTATTCCTCCCGGGCGGCTCGGCAGCCTTGGCGAAGTACTCGGGTACTTCCGGGCCTTGACCTGCGGCGTCCGGCCGTCGCAGGATATGGGGGATGAAGCGAGTCGGCTCTCCTTCGTGACTCTCCGTGGGTAGGGGGTACGGATCCTCTACCCAGTCTTGCAGGTACATTATCGCATTCTGTACCTGTTGGGGTAATCGAGAACGGTCTCCGTCCCCTCTCCCTCCTTGGTGGGGGTACCTTGTGTCGGCCTGGCGGTATTCGGGCCGATCGCGACGATCGAGTTCGGTACGACGATACCCGCCTCCATGGGGGGCGAATCGAGCGCCCCCACCCGACCGATTCGGGAAACCTTGACGCGGGGGACGACCCTCGCCGACCGCTTGCCGTAGTAGATTGCGCGCCCCGGGGCGCGTCTCCATCTGGTAGCGGTAGTTCCTGTACGCCGTGAACATTCGTTGTTCCGGCGACAGGAACGGGCAGGCGTACATGGCGTGTCCGTACATACGACATAGCCAGCACACGTACGCGCTGCCGTCCGTTGAGGCGAAGGTCGCCGCGTGACGCGCCTTCTCATCGGTGAGGAGGGGCACGCGAGGGGCTTCACCTCCGGTATCTCCGTTTGAGATGTCGAGCTCAGCGACCCGGGGGTCCGTACCCCTGGGCGCTCTTGGAGTGGCCGCGAACGCGGTCGCGTAGCTTGACGTCGTTCCGGTCGACATCGGTGAAGGGGGTCGACCCCCTATCGGCCCTTCTCCTTGCGTAATGAGGACAGGGTCGGCCTGCCACTCATCCTCCCCGACATGGAGGGTAGAGGCGGGCGAACTTGTTGCGGCGGACTTCGTAGTCCTGCCAGCCCTCCCTGCCGGTTTCGAATCCGGCAGAGGTAAACCGCGTCGAGCGCGGTAAGTGGTTCCTTCTGCCGTTGCAATACGACTGATGGTCGGAAGATCGGTCTTCTGGCGGCTCGGCAGCCGCTGCACTGTCTCGGAAACTGCGGCACGGGTCGCAGGAGCGAGTCCCCGCACGAAGTAGTGCGCGAGGGACTGTTCGGAGAACACTGCCGTGCACCGGAACGCGGCCGTTTCGAGCCGGTCCGCGAACGTGCTCTCCGTTTCATGAGATTGCTGTCGCGCCGTTGCGACAGCGTCGTACGCTTCACCTAACACGTCGTCGGTTAGGTAGCGTTTCAGGAACTGGTTCACGAGTCCCGGCCAACTCACGTCGTCGTGTAGTTGGCCGGCGCGGAGGCCACGCATCGTATAACTCGTATACAGGCGCTCCGCGTCGCGCTCTAAGAAGTGCGCGAGGACTCTCACGGCAACACCTTCGGTCAGGTGTTGCGAGTTGAAGGTTATCCGAATATCCTTCAAGAACGGTAGGAGCTGGACCGGGTCCGTACCGTCAAAGCTCCTCATCGTGGGACGGATCCCACGGCAGCGTTGGACGTACTTCGCGATCCGTCCCGTGTCACCCGAGGTGACGAGGTGACGATCCTCGAGGTGTTATCCAAGCGGTACATACGATAGTCAGCGACGGCGCTGAGCTCTTGGATCATCGTATGCACCGGCTCGAGCCCGGGCTCGGCGGGATCTAGCGTGCCGAAGGAGGTAACCGGTAGCGTACGGACGTCTACCGAACCTGGATGCTCGGCATAACTCGCCGGCGGGTAGCCGCCCCAGCGGGGATCGACGGAGAACATCGGTTCTCCGGATCCGCGGGCGGCTCCTCCACGGTCCTGTTCGTCCGCGTACGATACGCGGTCCATCTGCCGCCTACTTACGGGGATAGGCGGCAATGCTTGGGTCTCGGACGCGAGATTCGCGCCCATCGGGGGACGGTTTCCTTCCGTAGTCCGACTGGCGTCGGCGCCAGTCGGACGCCAACCTTCCGGAGCGACGGCGCTCGGAGGTACGGCACCACCGGGCCCTCTCTTGGGGGCACCGGGCAGCCTTGCGGCCATGTTCCGTTCCATGTCACGAGGACGCTGTCGCGTAGCGTTGAGCTCGGCGGAGAGGTGCGCGAACGCACCCAACTGCTCTGCTGACGGGGACGGTCGATCGTCGGGACGTCTCGTCGAGGTCGGCCTCGTGGGGCGACCTTGCCTGTGCAGTACGAGCTGTGCGAGGCGTGAGTCTTCGACGAGCACCAGTCGCGAGTGTAACTCGTCGACTAGTGCTCGGAGATTCTCCAAGGACTGGCTGACTCGATCGAACCTCCCTTCACGTAGGGAGCGGAGCTCGTCCATGCATCGCGAGTAGACGGCGTCCGTCACGTCTATACGGAGTGAAGTACGGACTTCCTCGATGTAGTCACCTATGCGATCGAACATGGCAGCCGCTTGTCCTTCGGGGGACTCGGACGACGGTTCGCGGTCTCGGAGACCAGCCTCGCCGTCGCCGAACGGCAGTGATGGTGCGTGCATAGCGGCCGCCCTCGGATCCGCCGGTTCGAACCGGATCGAGGTGGCGTATTCTTGACTCATCTCAACGCGTACGGACGCGGAGGAAAAAGAAAGTCTTCTCGGAAAGATCTCGGGGTCTTCTAGGTCGGGAGACCACTGTAGCATAAACACCCCCAGACGACTGGAGGTATATGCGCAGTTCGACCTGTAGACCCCGGATCGGAGAAGGGGTGAAGCGGGCCAACCAGCTACGGAACCGGGCTCGGGCCCGGGTAGCGGTGGTAGAGCGGGAGCGAGCAGGGACGCGCGCACGCACGAGCGGATCGACGCCTCGACGCCCCGGAGCAGCACTGGGTGACGTACCAGTGCAGACGGGCGGAGGCGGTTCCTTGCTCGTTCGCGTGCTGCGCGTCCACGCCGGCTCGGCTCCGACTAAACGCGCGCGAAGAGCGAAGGCGACGTTTAGAATAAGCTGGGTGGACTGACCTTGGCGATCGGTTGAGGACAAGCCCGTGCTTGTCCCCTTCCGCCGCCGTCGGTCCGCTCCATATTTAATATACAAAACAATCTATCATAACACTACAGTACCGAGGTACTGTAGTGGGCTACTGTAGTGCAGGTCAGCCTGCACTGTAATACTGTCAGCTATGTCGAGGCTGACAGTACACGTATTACTCGTGGTGCGTGCGCGCTTCGTTCGCGCACTGTACACGTGTGCACGTGTATGCGCGTGTCCCTTGTCCCCGTGGTGTACACGTGGACACGCGCGGTTATACTGTAGAGCTCGACGCTCTACAGTAGCTGATCTAGTTCTTGATGTAATCTAATTTAAAGCCCCAGGGGGGGTTATGCTACACCCTTTTTTCGTGCCCATTTTACACAGTGCAGGTAGATGACGCTCTGTGTCGTCGTCGATGTCCATGTCCTGGATGCCGCCGGCGAGTTGCGCTCAGGTATCGTCAAACAGCTGTCGCAGTTGGCAGCTGGTGGATACATGACCGTCCAACTGACATAGTGAGCAGGAATAAGAAGGTTTTTTGCGAGCCTCAGGTCCCTTCTCATACCATCCTTTCCGCCTTTTTCCCGCATTCTTTACCGGGCGGCCTCTAGGCGGTGGAATGGCTTTCGGAACATGAAGGTTCTTTCCTGACACTACTAATTTCTTCGCACTAAGCATAACTTCATCAACGCGCGACTGAGACGGGAGCTGGAACGTGCAGTTTTCATACTGTCTCTTCCACGCCTTCGTAAGATGTCTCTCAGCGATGAACTTGTGCAAATTGCTCACACCAAATTTTTCGCTCAAGACTGCAACTCCGTGTAGGCATGGGAATCCAGTGCCTTTTTCGGCATGACTACAACATAGCGGTGACGATTGCGGCGTATCTGGCAAGACAACTCGGCGGAGTATTGGACCGTCTGTCTGGCTTCGAACCGTTGCCTCAGTTTGGCGCGTTCCAGAGATGAATCTCACCGACCGCTGATACCCCCTTGCTCGAAGCACAAGTGATGCCAAATGCTTCTCAGTATTTGGTGGCACCGGTTTGGCACACTCAATTGCTGCAATTTGTCGCTTCAAGAAGCGTGACCTTTGCGTTAACAGTACTGTGGATATCATTTTCTGCGGCTCTACGGATCTGATGTTATTTCTAATAGCTGATGCCATCTCACTCTCTGCCCCTTGCGAAGAGGTCGTCAAATCCTCTAGTTTTGAAAATGCCCTGCACAGTTCTGAGTCTTGAAACCGTGCCAGATAGTCCCGTTGAACATCTGAGTATCCAGCTTTGATCATCATTACCGCCTGCCTGTCTGGGGCGTATACAGCGTTTTCATACATCTGTAGACCGCTAGTTTTATTTGCACCAAGTCTCGGTGCCAGGTTTTTCTTGACGTGGAGAGGGTCCAAAAACAAGTTTGCGCTCTTCATGCATTTTTGAAATGCGGAATCGATCGCCTTCTCTTGGTCCACAATTGTGGTTCTCCTTTCGACATCGAAGCCTAGGATCTTTGAGCAGGTTTCGAATACCAGACTCCAAGTTTCTAAGCACTCCGCGCCAACATGATGTGCAAATACAATTGGAACTAGATGACTGTTACAGTCGTACGCAAGGACCTCGAATGTCGTTCCATAGCTTTGTGGTCCCACTCCGTGGCAGTGTGCTGCGTCGGCAGTCGTGGTAGCACGACCAGTGCGGCAAATGTGCTCGGCGATGGAGGGGACAAACACAAACCCCCCGTAAAACGCGTATTGTCGTTAATGTCGCTCAAATCCACCGTGTCGGCTTGAAAAGAAGCTTCCTTTGGCAGCGACCACGCCTTTTGGCATTGTCTGAATATATGTTTGGCTGATTTGATGCGCTGCGCTTTCATCTCGAGCCCATCCATGATAATAAGCTCTACGTGATGTCCGCAATCCTTCAATAATTGAGCATAGCCTTCTAAAGAGGCCATATTCACAGCCCTCGATATACAGAGATGGCGGAGGAGCTCTTTGCGGATGGTCCTGTAATGCGTGTACGGTGGTTGTCGACGATAGATACCCTTGCTTTTTACAAGGGCAGCTATGGTCTTGCTGTTGATATTAGGTTCACACGATGCCTCTTCTAGTATGCAACGCGCTACCTGCTGTGCAGAATATGCAGGAGCACATGCTTTGTTGTGATTTATCCGCCGGTTGGTTGGGCTTGCTCCAGGGCCCGGCACTACCTGTCCGAAACACTCGTTTGCGTGTTCAAGGTACTTGTTAAGTTTCCAAAAACCACTCCGTGGTTGGAGATCGAACACGAACGTCGCGTGGCAGGTCTTAACTCGGCACCGCATGACCACCTTAACTAGATTTTGGTGGATATTTATACCGTTTTGCAGGCCCAAATCAGCTGTCTGTGCCCTCACAAGTTGCTCGCATTTCCAGCGAGCGCTGAGACGCATTCCCAAGACTGGTAAAATCGACTTCACCGGGCGCGGCTTCCATGTGCGAGCAGCAACGCTATCTCCCTGTAGTGCAACCCGTGCGCGGTCCAAGCATCGCTTCTTGGACTGGTACTTTTGCTGGCGCCGCCTTTCATTCTTACTTACAGTACCGTAGTCTTCGGCATGGTTGTTATCCTGTGATGTGGCACTCTCATCGTCATCTTGATTTTCAATGTCGACATCTATATAGTCGGCTATGTAATCTGCCGGATTGAAATCTGTGTTGAATCCTTCCTCGGCCTCTCCATTTGAGGAGTTCAATTCATCATCGCTCAACTCTTCAGTACTAGAATAAATGTCGCCTCCATGTTGACTGAAAGAGTCAGCAGGCATACCCCGCGCTGCCCTCTCTTTGCGAAGCTGTTCTGCTCGCTCGGCCATATCTTTATCCTCTCGGGCCTGTTTATCACAGTCAACGTCAGCATCAGCGTGCGTATCTATCTCCTCGTCTTCCCTATTTTCGTCCTCTGACTGGAAAGAGGGCTCATCTGCCTGATCACGGGGCACGTCATCCTTAGAATTGCTTGGTGTGGAATCGCTACGCACGCGCTGGTTGAACTCGTTCATTTCTTGGCGATACATTTTTTCTTGTTCTTCACGATGTAGGGATTCCTCGGCACGTGTTTGCGAAATTGTGTACTTTAAATTGGGTTGGATATGAAACTGAGGGGCCGTACCATGCATAAGTTCATGAAATTCGTGTTCTTTCTTCACAATTTCCTAACATCGTGACAGTACCACCATGCACCTTGACAGCTGCCTCATGCATTCTTCACGTTCCGCCATAGCCTCCAGCCCGTTCGCACGGGCAACATGGTGGTCTAGATGGACCATGACGGCTAGTTTGTGGTAGCTGCGTCGAATGGCTTTGAAAGAAGTTCCAACGCAGAACACGTCGCTAATTAGTGTACAATCTCTCTCCACCGTGCTGAAGTGCCGCAGCGCTAGCTGCAAAGTAGATGGGAACAATCTTTTTGGCGGCATAACTGAAATACGGAAAGATATCTGGTTCCCCTTGGTAACCGTACGGTTGGAGAGCTGAAAGAGTACGAACGGGATGGGGACAAAGGAAATCTGGGTCAAATAGGTAGGGGAATTTCCATCCCGTTTCAATGAATTTTTTCGCATGTTCCGATCAGGAGGGGGACATGGGAAAAAGTTTCGTTTTAAGGGGGTGACTGCTCGTCTCGGACACAGGTTAGGGGGGGAATCGGTCATTCCCCCCCTCTTTATCGAAACAAAATGCACCTGCCTCCTACTGTATCGATACAATATCATGTGTCCCCCCCTGACACCGAAAGATTTTGACCTTGTCCCCCTACTGATTGCAGCATTAAGCCAAAAAAACCTTCCTCCTTTACAATTTTTTATGTCGTGTAGGGTTTCATATTTTTCGGAATAAAATGCATCCGAATTCACAAATCAAACCTCCCAAAATCATTTTTACTGAACAATGAAGCCGGCCGTGGCACCGCTAAATGTTACAGATACTGTAGATACTATCTACACCGATACTATCTATCTACTAGATAGATACTATCGGTGTCCTTGCTATGATGTTATGATACGTGTTTAATTTGGATATTTCAGGCATGTTTATTATTAGCGACATTTGGGAAATGGTGGCACACATGACATCCTTCATATCATTTGGTAGAATACGAAGAGAGACTAAGGACTTTCATTGTTATGACATCAGAATATAAGAAAAAGTGGTCGATATGTCAAATCGTATTTGCAGGAGGTCCACATATTTCATGCAATGGCAATGAGTCAACGTAATCCTCAACATGAAAGCGAATCACTGCACACAATTTACATTTTAGTCTTTTTCGGTCGTCAGCACACCATAATTTCTGGGATAGCAGTACACATAACAATTTTAATGGAACTCGGTGTCACGCATCCTGGATTTTCATTGCAAACAGTGCATTTCAACTCCCAATTTTTTCGAAACGATACACATAGCGAAATTAATTGGCGGCGGCGGTCCATTCTCGGATTTCATCCGTAATCGGTACACTAAACCTGGCGGTGACAATACGAAGAGGCGAATATTTCGGCATTTTGATGCGAAATGCATGTAAGAATATTCCCGTCGTCGTCGCACATTCACCACCGCCGTCGATACCCATCCTTACGAGTGTGTCGCACCCGACAGCGCCCTACCTTGGCCATTCACGAGTCTTGACCTCTTCGGGCCCCTGCGCCTCCTTCGTCAATGGACAGGACGCCCTCCGGTGCCGGCGTAGCCCCGAGGTCCCGCCCCACTGTGTAGCATAAACACCCCCAGACGACTGGAGGTGTATGCGCAGTTCGACCTGTAGACCCCGGTTCGGAGAAGGGGTGAAGCGGGCCAACCAGCTACGGAACCGGGCTCGGGCCCGGGTAGCGGTGGTAGAGCGGGAGCGAGCAGGGACGCGTGCACGCACGAGCGGATCGACGCCTCGACGCCCCGGAGCAGCACTGGGTGACGTACCAGTGCTGACGGGCGGAGGCGGTTCCGTGCTCGCTCGCGTGCTGCGCGTCCACTCCGGCTCGGCTCCGACTAAACGCGCGCGGAGAGCGAAGGCGACGTTTAGAATAAGCTGGGTGCACTGACCTTGGCGGTCGGTTGAGGACAAGCCCGTGCTTGTCCCCTTCCGCCGCCGTCGGTCCGCTCCATATTTAATATACAAAACACTCTATCATAACACTACAGTACCGTGGTACTGTAGTGGGCTACTGTAGTGCAGGTCGGCCTGCACTGTAATACTGTCAGCTATGTCAAGGCTGACAGTACACGTATCACTCGTGGTGCGTGCGCGCTTCGTTCGCGCGCTGTACACGTGTGCACGTGTATGCGCAAGTCCCTTGTCCCCGTGGTGTACACGTGGACACGCGCGGTGGTACTGTAGAGCTCGACGCTCTACAGTAGCTGATCTAGTTCTTGATCTAGTCTAATTTAAACCCCCAGGGGGGGTTATACTACACCGCCCCCCTCTCAAGGCTGAACGTCCGCGGTCAGTGCTCTCGGGCTTGTAGAGGCGACCATGTCGGATCCCCCCCTTGCAGTCCTAGACTTGACCAGGATTCCACCTTACCCGTCCCCCTCATCGCGCGTATTCCACCTCTCCGCTATCCACACGGCCGCGCTCTCCCTGCACTGCCCTCTCGCTCCCTCGCGAGTGGGGGCTTCTCGTTCCTTTCTTTCTGGCCGTGGCCATTCTCGCCACACCACTGTGGTTGTCCCCCTGTTCGTGGGGCGTCTCGCCATCCGGGTCGGTATGCCGACCTCCATCGAAGGTCCTACCTCCGGCCCCGTTGCCGCCGTACCGGAGCCTC
The DNA here is from genome assembly GCF_000350225.1 of Chondrus crispus. NCBI lineage: Eukaryota > Rhodophyta > Florideophyceae > Gigartinales > Gigartinaceae > Chondrus > Chondrus crispus. Next base: position 169,899 of record NW_005179044.1, on the reverse strand, counting down.
CGTGCTCCTCGCCGCCTCCCTCTAGGGCCCCTGGTCCCTGCCGGCCGACCGTCGCTGGCTTCGTGCCCCCAGAGGGGCGTATCACGAGGCAACCCGGCGCGGTCGTGCGCCCGTGGTCCACAGATCAGCCGTTCCAGAGGGTTCGCGGCTCCCGTGAGTCGACGTCGTCCGTCGAGATCGTTCCCGCCTCATGCAGTCGACCTGCCATCTCGTTGTCGCCTTCTGTTGACGAACCAGTGACGCAGCGAGCCGGCTTGCTGCGTCAGGGGTCGGTGGGAGTGCAGTCGCCGCCGCCGCTTCGTACTGTACGGCCCGGCGAGGGCTCGGGTGGCACCCCGTCAGAGTGGTTCGGCGTCCCACTTGAACGATCGACGCCGCTCCCTCTCGACCGCCTGAAGTTCACCTGGTGTCGTTATGCCCGCTCGGGGGTTACCGTCGGGGAACTGCTAGCGCGTGAGACCCTCCGCCCGGACTTGCTACGTGTACGCAAGGTCTATGAGGCGGGTCGGGGGGAGGAAGCCTCCCTCGTGTTGGGGCGTCTCCTCGCGGAGGGGGACGGGGCGGCCTACCAGATCCCTACTGCGATCGTCGGCGATCGCACCTTTGCTTATAGCTTGGCCGAGGTAGAGTACGTTGATCGGATGGCGGATTACCTTATTAACCGTGGGTCGTCGCCCTCTCGTGAGTTCGTCCTGTCCATGGTCGCGGGACTGTACGTAAGCCCCCGTCCCTTCGCCTACTCAAAAACACGCGTCGCCTTGCAGAAGTCAGCTTGTTCGCTTATGAGGCTACACCGCGTGGCCATTGCTCCCCACGATTGGGCAGCCTATAGGCACTCCGGAGAAGCGGACGGCCGCGTCTTCCGGTCGGCCGTCTTCGAGGACGGTCTCTTTCCAAGCGATTTTCCGTTACTCCCCACCGTGGTAGGGGAGTCACTCCCCTCGTTGGGAGTGCATCCCCTACTTCCGTACGTCTTAAAACACTTTGGGGTGGCGTGTACTGATCCGACCCACCCCGCACACGGCGCCCTGATGTACAACGTGGAGAGGGAATGGGCATGGGCACTCGGCAACGCTTTCATGAACGAAGTATCGATCCATGGCCGGGTGTTCGTCCAGCCCATCAGCGTATTAGCCCACCTGGGGAGGGTAGCGTGGGACCTTCCCAATGTCCCCCTACACCCGCTCGAGCGGAGTTCCCTACATGTACCTTGGACGTACGCCTTCGCCCTCGAGCTGATGCATCGAGCCTGTGATGCGGGGCCCCGTCACCTCCGTCACTGGACGGATTTCACCACTGGCGTACAGTCCTCGTTTCTGGCCTATGACCATCGATCCGACGCCTTCATGGCGCGGCCTACCGTCGCGCCGCCCTCCACTAGGCCGTCGGGAGGCGGAGTCGGCTCGGCCTCACGACTGGCTCGAAAAAAACGTTACCGCGATCTAGACGGGGAGCCCCCGACTTTCCCTTCTGCGGGTACGAACCCGCCATCCGGACTGTCGATGCCCGTGGGCAACCACCGCCGACCGGCGAGCCCTCAGGTTCCCCCAGTGCCTCCTCTTAACTCGGTCTCGACCCGTGCCGTCCCGAGCGGGGAAGCGCTACGTCGCCTGACGATCGAGCGGGCGGATATCCATGACATACCAATCTTACATCGCGCCCTCGGGGACGCGAGCGATCGTTCGTGGCCAGTGGAAAGGCTGCTGAGCACCCTTGCCAGCTGGTACTTGGCGCGGGGCGACGAGGCCCGGGGCATCGCCGCGCAGCGCGACTCGCACATGTCCGAACTCTGCCACGTGCGCCGCGAGTTATCGAGGGTGCGTGAGGCAATGGCTACGCAGACCGGCGTACTCGAGCGGACGACCGCTGATCGGGACCGGTACCGGGCCGAGCGGGACGCACTTCGTGCTCCCCGGGTGGCCCCTCCGTCCACTTCGCGCCCGGCCTTGCCAGATCCTTACGAAGATCCGGGGCGTGAAGCCCCGGTGGTAGAGAGCGCTGCGACTCTCGAGGGCGGCGAGCCGCGCTGGACGCGTCACGACGAAGTGGCCATGCCTCCTCTCGAGGGGCTCGGCTCGGGGTTGCCCCGCCACCCAAGTTATTGCCCTCCGGGTCTCTATGGACCGGGTCCTACAGCGGCACCCAACGGCTCGAGCCGTTGAGTTCACGGGCGTCACGTCACCTTGACCTTCCATCCGCATAAAGCCAGTCCCCTTTCTTTTGTGGTTCCCTCGCTTGCCATCCTCTTCCCTTCACCGCGCGCCGATACTCTTTTCCGGGTCCCACCTCGAGGTGGGTCAAGAGGGAGGAAGACATTCCGCCTCGAATCGGAGAGTGACCTCGCGTGGGGTATCCATTTCGCTTGACATTCGGTCGTGGGGGAGTTTAGACGATGGCGGCGCCAACCTATTCCCGGTTTCCCTGTTACTGAGGTTCGTGACGGGTCGAATCCCTCGTTTCGCGTGAGATCCAATTCCCCCCAGCACCGTGGTAGTCACCGACGTAGTCTCTCCTTCTCTCTCGCCCCAATTCGTTATCCGTCGTACTAAGTCATACGGAACTCCAATCATTCCTCGAGGTCGGCTCTCTTCGCGACCTTCGCCGAGCGGTCATTCGTCGACTGCTCGTCCCGAAGCGTCACTTGCTCTGGCGTGTACGGGCGTCCGCTGGCCTCGACCGTAGGCTACCCGTCGCCAATTTGTGCGGCGGGGCCCGGCATTTCAACTTCCCTTGGCTCGCCTCTGCCGCCGACTCGGGGACCTCACTCTCACCTCGGGTGTATCTTCGGGAAGGGTTCGGTTCCTTCCCCGCGTTGGTGGGGCCTCCCGCGTCGTGGTGACATGCCGTTGCCTGCAATCTTCCCTCTATGTCGCTTTCGGCTACGTCGTCCGATACGGGTCGGTACCGTTCTACTCGGCGGAGGGGTCGACTGGTCCTTCCGCCGGCATCCTACGCCGGTACGATGGGGTCATGGGGAGCCGTCCCCGGTCGGCGCACTCAGCGGAGGTAGTCGGGGGAGGCCGACGTCGGTCCTCCATATTACCCCTGGTGTCCTGGCCGTGTTCGGCGCGCGAGGAGTTCGACGGCCCTATTTCCCCATGTATCTTGCGCGTCGGTCTGTTGCCGGTCGGGTGTTGTTCCCCGCGGCGTCCGTCTTGTTGGGGTCTCGCCATCCCCTTGCGTCGCGAATGCCCTATAGTGAGGGCGTCGGTCTAATTCCGGCCGGCAGATGGAGTCGCAGGGGGTGCCTGCGGACCGCGTGTACCAGTCGGCTGGAACACTCTGTACCTTCGATCCGCAGCGCAGTCTGGGCGTCCCTTGCGCGTCTTACACGACGCGCGCGCCTGCACGTCATGCACGTGCATTGTCTTCAGTGTAATTTCGCACTTTCCCAATTTTTCTTCCTTTTTAGGTTCGGGCAGTGGCGGTTTGTTTGAACCGCGACCCGCAGATATAAGCTGACCTCGGGGGTAACCTGGGGGTTTCGTTCCCCAGGCCCTTTGCACTTTTTGTAATCTCCCGTGATGATTACTTCTCCCGTATCGTGGGAGGTTGTCCCTTTCGTCTTGGGGTCTTCGTTACAGTAGAGATCCCCGAAGCGGATGCCGAGGCGTTCGTTCGTCGTTCGACATTAACCGCCCCCTCGCCCCAGAGATCGGCTGCGAGGGTGCTCGCCGTCGCCCACTACGCGCCCCTTGGAAGTGCGGTGGGGCCGTGCCAACGCGGGGTCATCCCTCCCCGGCGATCTGTTAAGCGCGATTTCGACGCAGCGGGAATGAGGGAAGGGCGCGTGCAATCGGGAAAGGCGATCAGGGACGGGTGAAGTCGTTCCCGCCACACTCCCGTTTCGCTCTCGCGTTCGTCACGCGAGCTTGCGGACCCGAATGAGGACGTTGTCTGGGACGACCTTCAGCGCTCGTACGATGCCGGACGGAGAGTTCGCTAGGGTAAGGGTCATGCAGTGTCGAACACGTCGCGTTGCGGTAGCCTCTTTCCGGATGCCAAGCCGTTCCTTGGACGCTATGCCCCGGCTCGTTATTGCCGTCTGCGGCCTTCCTCTTCCTACGTCGTGTACTTGGCTCGCCACTCTGAAGCAGTGAGCCATGTCCCTCGGCAGGACGCTATTCGAGGCGTCCCCCTCCCCACGACATACTGTTCGTCCAGTAGGTGAGTTCCCTCTCCTCCGAAGTGACGGTCTCTAGGCCGGTGCCCGGGCTCGGCGTAGTCTTCAGCGTGTCCGTCCACACTTCTTGCGGCGCTGTTCGCGACGCGCCGGCAATTCCGTGCGCGGGAGGCGGAGTGTCTCTGCCCTCTCGACGAGGCTCCGCCTCAGGTCTTGCCTCTCGGCCCGACGTGTCGGACGCGACCGGGCCCCCGTGCGCGCGAAAAATCAATGAGAACGCGTGCGTCGCAGCGGAGTTGTTAGTAGCGTCGACAGTCGTGGGTTCGCGTACCCCGGCGCCCTACGTCTTTGGGGCAGAGTTTCAGAGAGGGAAGAGCCGTTCGGACGGCTTGGCGGGCGCGCGCCAAGATTTCGAGGCACCCGCTCCGTGCGGGCGTGCGCCCGATCTCACGACCGAATACCTCTTCGGCTGAGGGGGGGCGGACGTGTGTACCTCCGGGGCGTTTGTTCCTTGTACTCCCGGGCAGCGTCGTCCGGTGTCCTTGTTGCCTGCCGTATGGCGTACAGTACTCGTACATTCCATGCACGCGCGGGTGTATTTTCTCCGCTTAATGCTCTCAAATAATTTCAGGGGGTGGTGGCGGTTGTGATTTGGGGATGACGCCAGTGCGTGGCGCGTCCCGCGTGTCTCCGGCGACGCTCGTGTGCGGCGTTCTCATTCCCCCTATTTTTCCTCAGTACAGTATGGGGCATGCGTCGGCGGTGGGTTCGCAGTGTCTCGCGTTCGTGCGCAAGTGTCGGTGTCTGTCCCCTCGGATCGCTCTCGCTTGTCCGCTCTTCGTCTACCGTCTTGGCGCGTGGTATGATCAACTCCACTTCCCTCGCGGAGTCTCCGTTCGCGCATTACGCGCGCTCCTTGGGGCACCGACCCTAGCGACGGTACACGGGTCCCTTTTATCGCCGGGTTAACTTCCCCGCGGCGTATTGAGGGCGGTATATTAACTGTGGGTCTCCTGCGGCCTGTTGACGTCCGCTACGGGTTTTTCGGTCGCGAGCAAATCTCACGGAGGCGTTCCTGGAGTGATAAGGGATTCGAATCCCTTGTCTGCGAACGGTTGCGTGAGTGAGCTAGTGTCGGGCGAGGGTCGCCCCTCCTTCGGAGGAACCTGTGTCCTTCCTTTCTCATTTCTAGCCTCTTGTCGCATGTGGTGTCTTCTCTCCCGCAGCCTGTCGGCTTCGGTGGTCCCTACGTTTTGGGCATAGTCGCGTTCTCTCGTAATTTGCCTTGTTCGTCAATACGTCTTGACATCTGGCTTCGTCTTCTGCGGTGTCCCTCCGATGAGGGCCGCTGCACAACCGTGGGTTTCCTTTCGGTTTGCTCGTGCTGTTTGATGTCAGACCGCGACAGGGCGGTTGAGGGCCCCCTCCTCAAGGCTGAACGTCCGCGTTCAGTTCAGAGAGGAGGTCTCTACCTGTACGTGTCCGGAGTCTTTTGGCGTAGCGTGACACTAGCTCCTCGGGGACGTGTGTACGCGATGTCCAGGTGGGTTGGTCGTAGTCTGCCCATTTAATGAGGAACTCCGTAGTTCCATCCTCCATGACGCGATGCTTGAGTAGCCGTTCGACGGCATACTGTGTGCCTTCGTTGATCTTGTCGGCAAGGTCTTCCGGGGTAGTCGTGCTAGCCCTTGGCGCGTTCGCCGGCGGGGGTGCGTAGATGCAGCGGTCTGCCGAGACGCGCTCGGTAACTCCATCACGATCGATCGTGATGGTGCGCTGGTCGTTCGCGAGAGCTCGGTACGGTCCGACAGCCGGGGAGGCCAGCTTGTTTGATGTCTTCCCCCCATCGGTGGGGTTCAGATATACGTAGTCACCTGCCTTGAGGCGCGAGTTCGTGCGCCGAATACGCTTGTCGAAGTGGCGTTTATAGCGAGCTTGCGTTCGCCGAAGGCTTCCGTAGGCCTTCTGGATAGTCGAGTCCAAGGTCTTGAGGAACTCGGCACGTTGGTTCCCCCTATCGGAAGGGGGCGCGTCGCCGTCCGCCCGTCGGAGAGAGAACTCCGGCGGTGGCCTGCTGAGCACGAGCTCAAACGGCGTGGTGCGTGTGGTGCGATGTACGTGGGAGTTGTATGCGTACGTAAGCGGCCCCACGTACACATCCCAGTCGTCCTGGTGTTCACCCACGTAGTTCCTCAGCATCGAGGCGATTGTTCGGTTATATCGCTCGACTTGCCCGTTCGTCTGGGGATGGTACGCCGAAGTGTACAAATTCGTTATCCCCAGAACACGGCACGTGCTGTGGAAGAACTTGGCATTAAACTGAGGGCCGTTGTCCGAAAGCAACGTGCGAGGGACGCCGTATTTGAACACCCACGACTCGCAGAACGCGACTGCGACGGTGTATGCGGTTATCGTGCGGAGCGCCACGACTTGCGTCAGCTTGCTAAAACGGTCCGTAGTGACGAGCAGGAATCGTTTTCCTGTCTTCGTCTTGGGGAGCGGCCCCAAGATGTCGATGGCGAGGCTCTCGAGAGGCCTCGTAGCTGGGAACAATCTCAATCGATTGAGATGTTTCCTCAGCTTGACCCGGTTCATCGCGCAGGTCCGACACCCTCGCACCGTGGCTGCCACGTCTGCAGCCAGGTGGGGCCAGTAGTACTCGCGTCGAAGTGCGTAGTACATACGGTTCTGGCCCGGGTGCCCCGCGATGGCCGGGTTGTGGCACAGGCGAAGGAGCCTGGCGCGGAGCGTCCGAGGTACCACGACCTGAACGATATCAGGGTCGAAGGGGTGTCTCCGTTTGAGCACCCCTTGGTGGTCCTCGAAGAACGCGGAGTCCCGGGACTCTGACTGTCGTGCCAAAACGGTTTGGCAGAAGTCATCCACGCGTTGCTCCTCGGCTATCTCCTCTATCGTAAGAGGGGCCGGAAGGTCGTCCTGCGGTGGGGCGACCGGGGAGTCGAGCGCGCCAGCCTCGGGGTCTTCGGCGCGCTGGATATCGGCGGCGTCGAACTCGTCGTTCTCCTCCCAAAACGAATTGGGTCCTTGAAGACCGGGGGCTTCGTCGTCACCTTGCGGTTCGTCGCGCGTCCGTACGCGCGACCTTGTTCGGGCTTTGGCTTGGTTCCGTGTCGTTACGAAGACATGGACGGCCTGATGATCGCAGCTCGCGATACAAGCGTGGTCCGCGAGCTCGTTCGATACGTCTCGAACGGTCGTACCCCCGTCGAAGGTGGGAATGTCGTCATCCACCTCGACGGTGGGGCGAGGGTCATCGGCGACCTTCGGCGACACGAGTCGTGACAGGGCATCGGGCACCTGATGCACGCGCCCGGGGCGGTACTGAATGGTGAAATCGTATTCAGCCAGACGTAGCCGCCACCGGGTGAGTCTTCCTGAGCTCTCCGTGAGCGACATGAGCCATCGGAGGGCGTCGTGATCCGTCCGGACGGTGAACTTGGTTCCTTCGATATACGGCCGCAGTGTGCGGACGGCCCACACCACGGCGAAGCACTCACGCTCCGTAGCGCTGTAGTTCCGTTCGCTATCGCTTAGCGCGTACGACCAGTACCCAACGGGGCGCCAATCGTTTGGCTCGTCGTGCTCCTGTAGGAGGGTGCACCCGAGTTGATATGCACTGGCGTCAGTGTCCAACAGGTACGGTCGGCCGTACCGTGGTAGCGCGAGGATCGGCGGGGAGATCATCGCAGCCTTCAGGCTTTCGAAAGCCTGAAGCTGAACTTCCGTTGGGTTATCGAAATCGTGATCCGAGTCCTTGCGCGTTATATCGGATAACGGACGGGCAATCTTCGAGAAGCACTTGACGAAGCGACGATACACGTTACACGCCCCGAGGAACGAACGCACCTGCGTCAGCGTCCTCGGGAACGTGAACGTTCGGAAGGCGTCGGAGGCCGTATCCGAAACGCTCAGCTTACCTGGGGATATCACGTGCCCCAGGTAATGCACCTTGGGACGGAAGAAGCTGCACTTCTTAAGCTTGAGGGAGATGCCGGCACTCCGCAACAAGCTCAAGACGGTATCGAGATGCCTTGCGTGTTCCGCGTCCGTACGCGAGAACACGATAACGTCATCGAGATAGACGAGGCATATTTGCCAGCGGACTCCGGAGAGTATGATATCGACGGCACGTTGGAAGGTGGCCGGTGCCCCTTTTAATCCAAACGGCATGCGCAAATGGCGGTACGTACCCATATGTGTCGTGAAGGTAGTCTTATCCCGGTCCTCGGGAGCGACCGGGATCTGCCAATAACCGGAATTGCAGTCCAGCGTCGTAAAGACGGCTGCATCTCCTAACGAGTCGATGCAGTCGTCCATACGCGGCAGCGGATACGAATCCGCTGCAGTCTTCGCGTTGAGACGCCGGTAGTCCACGCAGAACCGAAGAGAGCCGTCTTTCTTCGGTACGAGCACCACCAGGGACGCCCACTCGGTGCTCGCGGGTTCGATAACCCCTGCGTTCAACATCTTGTTGACCTCCTTCGCGACCATTTCGCGCATGGCCGGGCCCTTCCGATAGGGCATAGAACGAATCGGTTTCGTTCCCGGTTCGAGGGGAATGCGGTGCTCTGTGGCTTGGATCGTTCCGAGCGCACCGCTCCACAGACTCGAGTGCTTACGGAGCATCTCGAGCACGTGGCCACGGAGCTTGTCATCATCGATGTATGACAAGTCAATCTCTTTTTCCCAATCCATCGGTGGATTTTCGGGATCCTTCTGCTGGGGGGGTACAGTACCCTCCGCCGTCGGTTGGGGTATAGGTAACCGTTCGTCCGGGTCAACCCCTTCACTCCCCGCGGTTGCCTTCTCGTCGGAGCTGGATCGGCCAGCTCCGACCTCTCCGACTTGATCGGTCAAGTCGGTCAGATGCAACGCGAGCGCGACCTCCTCAGCGACTCGACGTTCGGGCGTGAGGATCGCGAGGGGGTTGCGCTTCGCGTATCCCACGACGGTGTGCTTCGGAAGCCGCCTCTCCCGTCGCGAGAAGTTTGCGACGAGGACTTCGAATGTCTGGTTCGGCAGGACTTCCGCGACGCCATTCGTCAGCCTCACTCCATGGCGGTGTTGGAGTGAGGGCTTGGGCTCCAGGAACACGAGACCCCTCCCCGCGGTTGTCACACGCACACGGGCTTGCGACATCGCGGGGATGGTAGCCCAGCGGGCGATTCGGATCGCCTGCGGGTCCTCCTCGCGTACCTCCGGACGACTAGTTTGGCGACCATGTCGCCGGGTAGGGGGAGTCGGTTCCCCCTTCCCATTGACGATGGCTACCGAGCCACCGTGACGAAGTTCGAGCTTCTGTCCATCGATGTCGATGCTGCGTACGTGCGCATCAATGAACGCGGTCCCAAGTAGAACGGGAACAGCGAGTTGTTCGGCCACTACGAAAGGTATGCGGAACGTCGTGTTCCGCAGCCGGACCGCGAGGCGGACGACCGCCGTAAGTCGAAGCGGGTTACTGTTCGCGCCAGCCAGACGTGGTAATGGCGCGCCCCGTATTACGTAGCGAGCCCAGTCGGGAGGGAGGTCGGCCTTCCTCACCAAGTTGTAGCCCGAGCACGTGTCGACGGCGATCGTGTGGGGCTTAAACGCGTTGCCTTCGGTGGCCACGGAGCCCAAGACGTTATATATTTTCGACGTCATGAGGCATACGAGGCCATCGACCACCTTGGGCGCGACCTTATCGGTGAGGTCGTTCCGCCGGGGCCTTCGACCTCGGCGTTGGCCCCTCTTGCGTTTCCTTCGGCTCGAGCCGGGGGACGTTCGCGTCTCAGTGACGCCCGTCCAGGTGCTGGAGTCCGTACGAGGCGGACATTTCGTCGGCGACCTTGGGCTCCCCGGGGTCCGAAGGGCGACCGACTCGTGTCGGTCGGCGTTAACCACGTCTCGCTCGTTGCGCTTCACTGGGATGTCGGGTGTCCCTGTGGTGCCTTCTTCCAACATCGGGTCTACGTGGGCCTCGGTGTTGGGTTTCTCCTGCAATGTCGACATTGCTGGAGTCCCCGTGCTCGACTCCGATAGCGGGGGATGTATTATCGGACAATACCCCCCGTGTCCTTGGCCAGCACGCGGGGACCGGTCTAGTTCATAGGGAAAAGACGGCTCACGCGACCGCGTGTACGTAACCGTCTTTACCCTTTTTTCGAACTACCGGTGCTATCGGAGCTACCCCCCTGGCGATCGTCGGCCAGGTCTTCTCCGGGTGGCCGACCACGTGGGTCGGGACTATTCCTCCCGGGCGGCTCGGCAGCCTTGGCGAAGTACTCGGGTACTTCCGGGCCTTGACCTGCGGCGTCCGGCCGTCGCAGGATATGGGGGATGAAGCGAGTCGGCTCTCCTTCGTGACCCTCCGCGGGTAGGGGGTACGGATCCTCTACCCAGTCTTGCAGGTACATTATCGCATTCTGTACCTGTTGGGGTAACCGAGAACGGTCTCGGTCCCCTCTCCCTCCTTGGCGGGGGTACCTTGTGTCGGCCTGGCGGTAGTCGGGCCGATCGCGACGATCGAGTTCGGTACGACGATACCCGCCTCCACGGGGGGCGAATCGAGCGCCCCCACCCGACCGATTCGGGAAACCTTGACGCGGGGGACGACCCTCGCCGACCGCTTGCCGGAGTAGATTGCGCGCCCCGGGGCGCGTCTCCATCTGGTAGCGGTAGTTCCTGTACGCCGTGAACATTCGTTGTTCCGGCGACAGGAACGGGCAGGCGTACATGGCGTGTCCGTACGTACGACATAGCCAGCACACGTACGCGCTGCCGTCCGTTGAGGCGAAGGTCGCCGCGTGACGCGCCTCCTCATCGGTGAGGAGGGGTACGCGAGGGGCTTCACCTCCGGGATCTCGGTTTGAGATGTCGAGCTCAGCGACCCGGGGAACCGTACCCCTGGGTGCTCTGGGAGTGGCCGCGAACGCGGTCGCGTAGCTCGACGTCGTTCCGGTCGACATCGGTGAAGGGGGTCGACCCCTTACCGGCCCTGCTCCTTGCGTAATGAGGACAGGGGCGGCCTGCCACTCATCCTCCCCGACATGGAGGGTAGAGGCGGGCGAACTTGTTGCGGCGGACTTCGTAGTCCTGCCAGCCCTCCCTGCCGGTTTCGAATCCGGCAGAGGTAAACCGCGTCGAGCGCGGTAAGTGGTTCCTTCTGCCGTTGCGATACGGCGGATGGTCGGAAGATCGGTCTTCTGGCGGCTCGGCAGCCGCTGCACTGTCTCGGAAACTGCGGCATGGGTCGCAGGAGCGAGTCCCCGCACGAAGTAGTGCGCGAGGGACTGTTCGGAGAACACTGCCGTGCACCGGAACGCGGCCGTTTCGAGCCGGTCCGCGAACGTGCTCTCCGTTTCATGAGATTGCTGTCGCGCCGTCGCGACAGCGTCGTACGCTTCACCTAACACGTCGTCGGTTAGGTAGCGTTTCAGGAACTGGTTCACGAGCCCCCGCCAACTCACGTCGTCGTGTAGTTGGCCGGCGCGGAGGCCACGCATCGTATAACTCGTATACAGGCGCTCCGCGTCGCGCTCTAAGAAGTGCGCGAGGACTCTCACGGCAACACCTTCGGTCAGGTGTTGCGAGTTGAAGGTTATCCGAATATCCTTCAAGAACGGTAGGAGCTGGATCGGGTCCGTACCGTCAAAGCTCCTCATCGTGGGACGGATCCCACGGCAGCGTTGGACGTACTTCGCGATCCGTCCCGCGTCACCCGAGGTGACGAGCCTCGAGGTGTTATCCAAGCGGTACATACGATAGTCAGCGACGGCGCTGAACTCTTGGATCATCGTATGCACCGGCTCGAGCCCGGGTTCGGCGGGACCTAGCGTGCCGAAGGAGGTAACCGGTAGCGTACGGACGTCTACCGGACCTGGATGCTCGGCATAACTCGCCGGCGGGTAGCCGCCCCAGCGGGGATCGACGGAGAACATCGGTTCTCCGGATCCGCGGGCGGCTCCTCCACGGTCCTGTTCGTCCGCGTACGATACGCGGTCCATCTGCCGCCTACTTACGGGGATAGGCGGCAATGCTTGGGTCTCGGACGCGAGATTCGCGCCCATCGGAGGACGGTTTCCTTCCGCAGTCCGACTGGCGTCGGCGCCAGTCGGACGCCAACCTTCCGGAGCGACGGCGCTCGGAGGTACGGCACCACCGGGCCCTCTCGTGGGGGCACCGGGCAGCCTTGCGGCCATGGTCCGTTCCATGTCACGAGCACGCTGTCGCGTAGCGTTGAGCTCGGCGGAGAGGTGCGCGAACGCACCCAACTGCTCTGCTGACGGGGACGGTCGATCGTCGGGACGTCTCGTCGAGGTCGGCCTCGTGGGGCGACCTTGCCCGTGCAGTACGGGCTGTGCGAGGCGTGAGTCTTCGACGAGCACCAGTCGCGAGTGTAACTCGTCGACTAGTGCTCGGAGATTCTCCAAGGACTGGCTGACTCGATCGAACCTCCCTTCACGTAGGGAGCGAAGCTCGTCCATACATCGCGAGTAGACGGCGTCCGTCACGTCTATACGGAGTGAAGTACGGACTTCCTCGATGTAGTCAGCTATGCGATCGAACATCGCAGCCGCTTGTCCTTCGGGGGACTCGGGCGACGGTTCGCGGTCTCGGAGACCAGCGTCGCCGTCGCCGAACGGCGGTGATGGTGCGTGCATAGCGGCCGCCCTCGGATCCGCCGGTTCGAACCGGATCGAGGTGGCGTATTCTTGACTCATCTCAACGCGTACGGACGCGGAGGAAAAAGAAAGTCTTCTCGGAAAGATCTCGGGGTCTTCTAGGTCGGGAGACCACTGTAGCATAAACACCCCCAGACGACTGGAGGTGTATGCGCAGTTCGACCTGTAGACCCCGGTTCGGAGAAGGGGTGAAGCGGGCCAACCAGCTACGGAACCGGGCTCGGGCCCGGGTAGCGGTGGTAGAGCGGGAGCGAGCAGGGACGCGCGCACGCACGAGCGGATCGACGCCTCGACGCCCCGGAGCAGCACTGGGTGACGTACCAGTGCTGACGGGCGGAGGCGGTTCCGTGCTCGCTCGCGTGCTGCGCGTCCACTCCGGCTCGGCTCCGACTAAACGCGCGCGAAGAGCGAAGGCGACGTTTAGAATAAGCTGGGTCGACTGACCTTGGCGGTCGGTTGAGGACAAGCCCGTGCTTGTCCCCTTCCGCCGCCGTCGGTCCGCTCCATATTTAATATACAAAACACTCTATCATAACACTACAGTACCGTGGTACTGTAGTGGGCTACTGTAGTGCAGGTCGGCCTGCACTGTAATACTGTCAGCTATGTCGAGGCTGACAGTACACGTATCACTCGTAGTGCGTGCACGCTTCGTTCGCGCGCTGTACACGTGTACACGTGTATGCGCAAGTCCCTTGTCCCCGTGGTGTACACGTGGACACGCGCGGTGGTACTGTAGAGCTCGACGCTCTACAGTAGCTGATCTAGTTCTTGATCTAATCTAATTTAAACCCCCAGGGGGGGTTATACTACACTTTTGACCCTCGTCGCATGCAAGAAGTCATCGTACCTGTGAAACCAGGTAGTCTTCCAGTTGTTACTAGAAACGACATGATCTCATCATCACTGGCGTCAGAGGAAAAGAAGAGGGGAAGGGGGTAGTGTGGGATAACTCCTCTCCGCCCTGGGTTGGATGGGAGGCGGAGGCTTTTGCAGACGGAGCACGCGACGCGGACGCGCGGCGCGAATATATCCGATACGGTCGATCTCGCGAAAAGGGAGAGGCTCACTGGCCGGTCACGCGCAGTCGCCACGTGGTGCGTAAACAGGAGCGACCGGTAACGGGTTAGAAGCCAGCGCGCGGATAAACTACCGAATGGCCGTAGATTAGGCACGAAAAGGACGGGGGCCAGCTTGCCCCAGTTTACTGGTGCGGACGGGTGTCAGGCCTTCACCCCTCAGAGGGACGCCTCGGACACCTGTCCCAGTACAGTAGTAAAGTACCTGCCGCGTAGTGCGTGCCGGGTACTGTACACAATTAAAAAGCTAGCGCCATAATTACTACTACCGCACGGACGACACGTGTGCTAACGCGCACACGTAATACGCGTAGACTACCGTACGGGCGACACGTGTGATACTGTACACGTGCCCCACGCCACGACCGGTCGGTACACGCGCGCGCTCCCTACACGTGGGCACACCCGCCCACGTGTGCTCTGTGCACAGCCGCCCGGTTAATAACCTCCGCCCGCGCGCCTGTCATTATACTACAGGTCACAGGGTTGACGCGTTACTATTTCACAGGCTTCAAGGGGATGTGTGCAATGATGGTGATCGGTTGTGTGTACTGCGGTAGAGTTCGTGCGCGAATCTATTTCAGTAATTCTATTCATATATAGGGCAATAGATCTACCCAATACATTTTAACCACTTGGCCAAAAAGTTGTGATTAGAGAAGCGAATAGGCTCGTGGGGTAGAGATGCCCTTACCCAAATTAATTCAATGAGAAAGGTGCAGCACAGAACAGCATACTGCATATGATCCATGCAGTAGATCCTTTATGGAAATATGTGGGACATGTAAGAGACTCAACCATGCGATAAAAAGAAAGTCCTAAACTCGTTATGATCAAGTGAAGTTTCGTACACCCAGTAAATCGAGAAAGGAAATTTATTACTGCATACAAAGCACGCATGCACAAATACGTGTTCAATTCCTGCGCACTACAGTGGTGCGAAGAGGCGGCAGAAAAACCGAAACAGCCGGGTCATTGCGCAAATGACCTGGACATTTCGAATAAACGTCGGTCTGCAACCACCAAAGCGAGCCCGCCCACCATCACCCACCAGCTTAAAAAGACACTCGGCACTCCTTGGTGGCTACCTTCACAGCACAAGACGCAACCAAAACTCTCTAACTGCTATCCACCGCTGCATTTGAGCGGAGGAACGAGCTCGAGCTCTACGACACAGCACGACCCAATGACAGCGACGAAGACAACGGCTCTGACTCGCCCACTTTCGATCATTTTTAAGACCAGGGCGGGTCTCGCGCAATCATTGAAATGATTAACTTTAACCCAGCCCAGATTATCAGCATTTGGGCTGGGTTTCAGAACCTCATTTCGGAGAATTTCAATGTAGGAAGGGGGCGTAAAAGCACAAACAACCCAAAGGATGTGCTGTTCATGAACCCTTCGGTTCTGAAACATGGTGGAACCTGGGATTTTTTGCCAAAATGTTTGGCCAAAAGACATCCGCCTTTGAGCGACTGATTGGCCGCTTCATTCGAATCCTCTCTGAACCGTTGCATGAACAGTACGTCACGTACTGACACAAACTTTGGTCCATGAAAACCCTCTTGACAATAACAAGCTCTTCAAGGAATACCCTATAGCACGTTATGTCACCGATGCCATCTTCCAACCCTCTTTTCGCCCATCTGAAAGCCTCCAGAAGGGCAAAAAGTATTTTGGTGGCAAAACAAACTCTATGGCTACAAGGTCGAAGTGAGTGTTACGCCGAACGGGTTTGCAATTTGCTCAAGTTTGCATGAGCCCTGGTCGGTCTCAGATTTGTCATTTTCAGGCAAATGCAGTGGTTCCACGAACGCGCGCTCCGCAAAAAGGAGAATGAGGCTACGATCGAAGACTCTGGGCCTCTCAAAGAGGAATGTACAAGGCAGTGGGCCATTTTAGAAGAAAAGGGATACCAAGGAGCCACCGAGTTTTGCAGGATGATACATCCCAAACAGAAGCCCCGGGTGCGTTTCTTTGTCCCAAAGAGGTTGCCGAGAACAACGCTATCTCCAGCGATCGCATTCTTGTCGAAAATGGTTTTGGTCGCATGTGTGGACTGTGGTCGGTGGTAGGTGTGGGATAACTTCTCTCCGCCCTAGGTTGGGTGAAAGGCGGAGGCTTTAGCGAGGCAGCACGCGGCGCGGACGCGACGCGCTAATTGAACCAATCAGACGAGCTCGCAAAAAAAGAGTGGCTCACTGGCCGGTTACGCGCAGTCGCCCCGTGGTGCGTAAACGGGAGCGACCGGAAACGGGTTAGAAGCCAGCGCGCGCGATAGATAACCGAAACGGACGTACGTAGGCACGAAAGGGACGGGGGCCAGCTTGCCCCAGTTTACTTGTGGGGACGGGTGTCAGGTCTTCACCCCTCAGAGTGACGCCTCGGACACCTGTACCAGTGTACAGTACCTGCCGCCTAGTGCGTACCAGGTACTGTAAGCAATTAAAAAACTAGCTCCTCAATTCCTAATTACTGCGCGGACGCTGCAGGTATGTAGTGCAATGTGCCTGGCAGGTCGCGAACACAGTCCGAGGGTCAAACAAAAAGAAGAAGAACAACAACAGCAACAACCACTGCCGATGGCACGCGCTACGGAGCGTTCGAGACTCCCTTTCCCCTTGTGTGGGCTTGCGGCCCACGGTAGCTCGACTCCGACGGGGGGGGGGTTAAGGAAAGATGCCCGGCCCGGGAGGATAATGGTGGTAGAGACTTGTGAAGACTTGAGCGCTCGGCGAGTGCGGGTTGGGCTTATCTACGAGGATGTAACCGCGGTTCACTGGGTTGTAAGGCCAATGCTTGACGAGCGTCTTCAGCACCTTTTGTGTAATTCAAGGTCTTCGACGGGGGCTTGTTCGGCACTACCCGACGGGTTCGTAACCGTGTAGCAACGCTACTACCGACGTGTTGCCCGATGGCTCAAAACACCCTCACCAGCGCGATCGCGATCGCGGTAGGCGGTACCAACTCTGTCTTATACAGTAAGACATTCGACGGAGTCGTCGTTACAACAGCCTTCCGACGGAACTTGAAACAGTAGCAGCGCTACACAACGTGTTGCCCGATGGCTAAAACACCTACACCAGATCGGTCGCAACCGACTCTAATGGAACCAACACAATTAAGGGAAAAATAGATGTAAAGATAGAAAAGGATAAGAATTAGAGATAGAAAAGGGTAAAAGGATAAGGAAAAGGACCCCCGAGCTCTGAAGGATGCCGTAGGCTTTGGTAAAAGAGAGCGTCTTGGTAGAGACGGACTTCGACCAAGGCTACATTAAACTCCGGCAACTCGGGTTCGATTGGGAAATAAAAGAAAAAGGAATGGGACCGCCCAGCGCTGAAGGATGCCGTAGGCTTAGGAAAAAGGGAGCGTCTTGGTAGAGACGGACTTCGACCAAGGCGACATTCAACTCCGGCAACTCGGGTTACCTTTACTGACTTGGTGGTCAGAGGGCGAAGGTATATATCGCCCCGCCGGAGCCACTACAGTAGCTCGCGGCGCTAGATCCTAGATCTAATCTAGTGTCAGCAAAATTAATGCCAACTAATTCACTAAATAAAATAAAATAATTAAAAATTAAAACTGTGCAATTATTCACACGTGTGTTCCCCAACCCGGACTACTTTTCACATCCAAATATTTTCCTTTCTTCTCACCCCCCTTTTCAGGTGCGTATTGAACTACATATCCCCCTTCCGAGCGCTCTTGTACGCCGCTCCGCCATCGTATAATCTCCTCGCCGTTTCTCTCATAACCCTACACCGCCGTATCCGTTAATCGGTGAAAGTGCAAGAGCAAGACGGGCCTCATGTTTCCTTCATCCCCGAGCCACTCGAGTAGTGGTACCAAACGCAAGCGCTACGGCGTGGGCTTTTCTTCCACTTCCCACGACCCTCTAAGTCTTCCTTCCATCCCTCGATTACCCCCTGATTCCCAACATGCCAGCCCTGTTGCCTACATCGATTCCGGTCCTAACACTCCGTCCTCGCTTCGATACCCTGCTGCGTCGGAGCTCCACGGTAATGCCATGCGCCTTAATCCTGAGCTTTTTGCTTCCGCTAAATGGTTCTCAGTGATCAGTGTATGCGCCTTCGATGACATTGCTTACTCGTTCGCCGACGGCGCCGGTATGCTTCCAGGACAAATCTCCCTTCAAGCTATTCGGTCTTACGATTGGTTGACTCGCATCGCCATTCCTCCCTCCATCCTGTGTCACACTCCGCCTCGTGGTCGTGCGGTGTTATCGACCCGCTTCATGACCGCTGTGTGCGACAGGCTTGAGCTACCATTGACGCAGGATCTCATCCCTGAGGAATTCGGTTGTGACACGTGGCAATTTCGCACCGAGGGCGAGCGGTCTTACCTAGATAACATGCTGGCCTGGACCTCCGATAACCCTCCTCGTGAAGCTAACCGCCTTTGGTTCAACCAACGGACCGTCTCGGGCGACGCCATGATGTGGACCAACTCCATAATTCCGGCTAATTTCCGGCTTATCAAGCGCGGTACCATCCCCTTCTTCCAGCACACAGTGCTCTTCGAACGCCGTATTCGGTCTAGCACGGGTTATTTTGTGGCCTACCAGATGTTGGAGGCGCGTGTAATCTCGAGGTCCCATTACGCGAATCGTTATCAACGTATTCCGTCGTGATGGAGCCAATTTGAGGTCTGCGAAGGCTTCTGGGCTAAGCTCGGCCCTGTGTACACGTATTACGGAAGGTATTTACTTGATCCTCGGCACGGCCTTTGGGTAGTCTTCCTCACAGAATGGTGTACCAAAGTGGCAGTGACCCTCCTGTGGGAGACCTACTACTGCTGGAGGTTGTGGAACTTGCCTCCCGAGCTCATCAGCCTCATGCCACGCCTCGATTATTCCGTTCCCCCGGGCGGTGCTGATGCAGACACCGAACTGCATTCTCTCCTCGATAAAATAGAGGAGGTCGATTGGGACTTGATACCGCGTCAAAATTCCTCTCGTTCCTTCGTCCGGCAACGCCCCTCCTTCTCTCCTGGTCGTGCTCATCGTGGTGCGGGGGACTACGCATGGTTTAACCCCTGGGCGGGATGGCAATGATCTAGCGACGAGGCGCGTCTGAGTCGGCAGTATGGGAGTCAGACGCCCGTTCCGGTTGAATTGCCTGTCTTCCTTGCGGATCCCCGCAAACGAGACCTCTGTCCCCGGGAGCCTTTGCGTTCTCGCCCTGTGTTACCGGTCTCACCGACTTCACTCCCTCTGAATGCCTCGATAAGGGCGACGAGAGCTCCTGGGTGTGAGGAGGTCAAATCCCCTTTGCGGTCCCATTCACCTCCAGTGGCCAGGTGTCAACCTCTATCAGAGATGAGAGAGGTCCCCTCGTCAGCTAGCCGGACTGACAGTCTGTCCGTGCGCGCAGCGTCAGAAAGGAAGGGAAATTCTTCGTCCCTTACCCCCTCGGCTCCTCCTGCACCGTCTTCCCCTGTGCACGTCCCAGCTCGTCCCCTTTCTCCTGCGGCTGTTGCAGTTGCCGCCCCCTTCTCACCAATCGTCGACGCAGTCCAATCGACCAGGGGAGGTTCGACCTCCCCGTCCTCTCCAGATGTTATCAAAAAGAACGACGGCGCCGCCAGCGTCTATCGCACATTGCTCCGTGCTCACGGAATAAACGAGGGGGCTCTTCGAGGAGCGTCCCTTGTTGACCTGCGCTTACTGGCGCAACTTGTCGCCTCACTTCCAAAGAAAAAAATCATTGGGGGAATCGTACCATTAACCTATTGCCGATGGTAGCGCCCTGCCGATCCATGTTCGGATCATTGTCCTCTGAGAGTGTCGTCTCATCGTCGACACTTCCCTTCGTTCCACCGAAAATAAATTGCATTTCTTTCTCCTATCAACTTCCTCCTCTTGTTACATTTTTCCTGTCTTTCTCCAACACGTACGTCATCCTTTTCCTCATTTTCCTTTTCCTCCTCTTTTTCTGCGTATCGTCAATGCGGTCGCTTCTCCCCTCAATCCCTCTTTCCTTCTCTTTTCCTCGTTACTGTCTTCCTTCTCTTATCCATTTTCGGGCACCTCTGCTACTGCAGTTGCACATCCCCTATTTCCTTCTCTTTTCCTCCGCTCGTCCTGCAGATCACCGTCTGGGGAGTCACGCCCTCTTTGTTTTTCATTGATCGGCCCACGAACCTCTCTCTACCTTCAGAGATGCCCCCATCTTCCTTAGCCTTCAGGCTTCCCCGATGTTTATCTTCACGCCTCCACGAGACAATATCCCAGCTCCCCAACAAGTGATTACCTCCTCTGAGATTCCGTCTCGGGACGATAGCTATACATAAAAAATGAAGGGCTTTTGGAGTAGTCGCAACTCGATTCGATCCCCCATTCCTTCTTTTGTGCCTATCAGGGTGGTAACTCGCTCCAGCTCAGGTCTCCGACAAGTTCCCTATTCTTCCTCCCGCCTATTTTCGAACTCCGTCTTCCAAACGGACAGTGTCCTATTGTCCTCGCGGCTTCTTCGGCGAAACTCATAATTGGTATCCTTGATAAGTCGCCTAGAAGCTTTGATATGTCGAAACAAAAAATAGGTAGGGGTCGTTGCTATGCTCGATCCCTTCGGTAGGACTTGCCGACCTCAAGGGTGAGCGCAATGAACAATACTCAGGCGCCCCGTTTCAATTTTGTCCTTGAAATAGCGCGGTGAAGACGTCGTGAGTGTGTCCTGTCGTGTTCTTAAAGCTTTTGCAGGGGATACCTCGTTCTGCGATTATCAACGTGGCGAGGTCGACGAGTTTCTCTTTCTGCCAGGGACTAATCGCGTGCGAAAGTCCATTTTGCTGGGGTCATATTGACTTCCGCTCCGCTCTCCCCGACATGTCCAAAAAACATATAGAAATAGGTTGTCCTTTTCGGTAACGTGGTGGGGGTGACCTGGGCAGCCAGCTAAAACAACGTCCTTGATCTCTGGCTAGTTGTCGACAGTTGCAGCGCACTCATTTGGGGATAGCGTACACAGAACACCGCATAGGTATACTGAGCATGTCCGGTTCGTGTCACGACGTCGTACCTGCTGGTCGGTTCCGAGACCGTTAATCTTGCGAATTACACGAGGCTTCGACGTCCGCGTCAAAAAAATAGTTTCAAAGGATCGCAGGGAAGCTCTGGCCCTTGAGTTTCCGTTTGCTCGCGGCCGGAACCTCTTCAAGAAAATAACTAGTGAGAAAGTAGATGGCATTTCGATCTTTTGGAGCACGACATTATTGATGGGTCAAGGTCGGCGAGGCGGCGTGTCACAGTTCAATTTGATCTCCGTTGAGCCGCCTCGGTTCCAACTCCCTGCACTTGGTCGGGGAACAAACATGTTGACGGCGACTTGGGTTCGTTGCCGTCTGGATATCCTTCGCGTTTCGTCCGACGGTCGAACACGACAGTCCTGAAGTGGCGTCCAACTACCCATCAGGCGTTTGTGAGAAACGAACTACGAAGTCCAGCCCTAATAAGTCATTATTAGAGCGAGGGGGGGAGGTATTGATGCATCTCAGTTTGGGTGGTAGGTGTTCTCTTATTGCGCACGATATGCGTCTCCAGTTAGCGCTGTCACCGACAGCTGCGCGATCGACAGTAATTCTCTTTTTCTTCCAATTCTCCGAGCCCATCTAGACGATCCTCAATTGCCAGTAGCCCGTGACAATGGGTGTCATTCACTGCGCCTCCGTATCTTTTCCAAAAGCGTGTCGGCAACGATCGTGATCTGGTTGATAGCTGCGACGGGATGCGACTTCGTAGCAGTGTCGAAGTGAGGGCGGGTTTAAATCGCGCTGCGTCGAATAATGCGTTTTTGATCGCGACAACTACTGATTTCGTAACAAGAAATTCACCTGCACACGTCGACACGTGTATCCACCGACTTGGTCGTAAAAATTCATCTTTCCATCGGAGGTGCCCAAGGGTAGCCGCTGCCTTTCCCTTCGAAGTCAAAATGGCTCTTCGTCTCTGACCCACTCGCTAAATCCGTGCGCTCCAATTTCTCCTTAGTAGACGCAGTGGACAATCGGCACTGTCTCGGAGCTCTCGGACCTTCTCCAGGAATGCGATCCATTCTCTTGCCGGTCCCCGACACGTACTCCTCTCCCTCGTCTAACGACCAATTTCTTTCGCCTGAGAGAACCACTCCGTTAGGCACGTACGACTTAAACAAAGTCTCCTCGGGACGCATGCTTTCACTTCCCTTGCTAATATCCTCTTGCTCGTGCGGTGACACGGTACGTCCTCCTTGTCAAGAACCTGATACTAATTTTTCCCCGGGTATCGGAGGTCCTCTTCCCTCTTTGCCGTTGTTCGCACCCGAATCCTCAACAATTCTCCCTCCATCCACGACATTTTTCATGCGGCCCCATTGTAGTGCGTCTCCGCTGCGCAATTCTTCTCCAACTACAAATCCCTCGTTCCCGAAAAATTTCCGACGTCTTTCTTCCGTCGACCAGGGGTCGTCCTTCTTTCCCACACACCAGCGGTGTTCACATAGGCATTCGTAGGTAGCGCTAGCAGAAGTCGTCGAATACAATACTGTACCAAGCCTCGCTGTTCAGCTCAACCAAGGCAATGTCTTCCATCCTTCATTTCGTCTGCGTGTGTTGCTTCACGGCCGGGGTGAACGTAAATTAGAAACGTGAGCTATTGCATCGTCAGTCCCTGCGGTTGACAGACGGTTTGTCGTAATCAAGCTCGTCGAGCTACCCGATCTCTCTGTCGGGGTCGCCCTCATCACCGTGGCCGCCCGAGGTGTCTGTTTGTAAGACGCTAAAAAGTTCCGGTTGCGTCTGTCACACGGTTAAAGCGTTGGCGGCTCGTGTTGACGTGTCTTACGCCGCCAACCCATTTCTCCCTTCTCCTCAATTGATATCCTCTTCTCTCTTCCCTAATTCTCGTAGACTGGCGGGTCGACGTGCGCAGTTTCATTGCGTCGTTGACATCACCAAACAAAAGGAGAACAGGAACGAAACAGAAATTGAGGCAGGAGCAGATCGGAAGACTGAAAAGCAAGCGGTTGACCGCCTTGAGGACGACGTCGAGCCGATTCCCGTTCTTGACGAAGTCAACAGAAACGACAAAACAATTTGTCCCCTCCACACAGTGTAGTCTCGCGCGTTAACGCGCACCACTTGTCCGTTGTCTATTCGTGAAAAACCTCACAATCATTTCCGTTCAAATTGATTCAGACGAGCATGGATTCCTGATCTAAACGCCCCTTTGCGTGCGCACCCATGCGACGCGTGATCATACGTAAGTTGCGCATTGTCTCCACCTGAGGCTGCAGTGACTTCTCATTTCCTGATGTAGCGCGTCTCGCCGCTCTATCTCCATGAGCGTTAAGCCACGCATACCTACCCGTCTCACCTCATCTTTCCTTCTCGCCATTGCCGATGCGCCTTACTTCCGCTATGCTCATTCCTCGCTAGCTTCGTGCTGTGGTTCACAGCGTCCGTCTCGACTCGACAACATCCCGCATGCGTAATCCTGCCTGGGCGTGCGTGTGTGAGGACCGTCCTTACTCCTCACCACGGCGCGATCCGTAACATCCTTTCCAACTTGATAACTTCTCGACGGGGGCATCCCCGTTCGCTACGACGTGACTACCTTGGAGCCTCATAACTCCGCACAGAGCCGATATCCGGTTGCTGATTCTCGATTCGATCACCCTCCAGGCGAGCGATTGTTTTCATCCTATCTCCACTATTTCAGTCGCGGTTCTCTCACTTCTCGCATCCTACACGTCGTCTTGATCTGCCTCGTCCGCGTGCAGTCGCCCATCGACTGCGTCCTCTCCCAACCCTCTACCTTATCTCGAAGGTAACACACTCGTCAATTTGACGCATCCCCTTGTTCTCCAATCTTCTCGTCACACCCGCTCCCTTGTAGAACAGACTCCTTCCTCGACTCGAGATACAGCTTGTAGTTTTAATCACGATCGGCGGTTCGCAATTCCCTGTCGCCCTTGGGCGCCCGTCGTGTTCTCCTGAAACTACGCACGCTCGCTCCGTAATGGCCGACCTATGTGCGTCTCGGAAAGGGAAACAAACATAGAAAAACAAAACAACCAAAAAAACAAAAACGAAACAGAACAGTTAAGAAGGTAAAAACATAGGAAACTGGTTGCGGCTCGCGTCTTCTTTTCGCTTTCCATCATCACATTCCGTATGGAGCTCAACCTGGTCTCGTGCGTGCGACTTGCGGCGGGAGGGGCAGTTTCTTCCTCCGGAAATAGGTCACCGCTGCGCTGTGCGGTAGCTGAGAAATCGGCTCCCACGTTGCGTCCTCAATCGCATAGCCATACCATTCCACCTTGAGAATTAATTTTTCATCTTGATAAGCGTGGTCGACTATTATGTCGATCACATACTCCTGACCCCCGGTTCCTTCTTCCTGCGTGTCCAACTGTCCGTCCCCCTTCCGAAAAGACCGCGACTCATCCTCATCCTGCTCTTCCTAACCTCGCATCTCTTGTCGATCGGGCGGCATGCCCGCAGCTTCCTGATTTATCAAAGGTCCGTCATTCGTCCTATCCTTCGCTTGCGCGGCGGGTTCTTCTCGTTCCCCTTCTCGATTGAGGAATTGTAGCGCTTGTCGTAGCCCGACTAGCGGCGTGTAGTCCATGGGACTAGGGGCTAATTCGACTCTATCTCGCGACACGCGCTCTTCTTGGTCGCCGATGGCAATGACGACCGTATTCTCAGTGGACTCCTTCACTTGATACGGAACCGTAGCCACTTGTGCCAACTTATGTTTCGGCTCGGTGGCCGTGCCTTGCTCCTTCTGAAGGAATACGTATGATTCTGAAGGGATGTCATACTTCGGCTTGCGGAGCCTTGCGTCGAAATTTCGCTAGTAGCGCGGTTGTTCTTTCCGCAAGCTCTTACCAGCGCCTTTCATCAGGCTTTCCAACCACGACTGCCATTTCAGGTAGTACGCTCGATTCGAGCTAAATCCTTCCAAACTTGGCTGTGCTTGTACCGCAATGCTTCTCGGCGCCCGAGCTAGCACCAGCTCGAAGGGCGCGATGTTCGTAGTTCGATGAACTTGCGTGTTGTATGCGAACGTCACCGCGTCGCTAAATAGGTCCCAGTCCTTGGGATGCTCTCCAACATAATCTCGCAACGCGGAAGTCAGCGTGCGGTTAAACCTCTCAACTTGGTCGTTGGCTTGCGGGTGGTACGTAGTCGTGAACACATTGCGTATGCCGAGAATTCGGCAGACGTTCTGAAAGAACCGGGCCGTGAACTGTGTTCCATTGTCGGACAGCAGTCTGGCCGGCGGTCCGTACACGAATACCCAATGGTGAACGAAGGCTTGTGCGATGTGCGCAGCTGATATCTTCTTCAACGGTACGGTTCGTACCAGTTTCGAGTATTGATCGCTGATCACGAGAATATACCGATTTCGTCGTTTAGTTGTAATTAGCTCGCCGAGGATGTTGATGGCGACAAACTCCAGCGGAGCTTTAGGCGTGAACAGCTTCATTTCCTTCGTGTTTCTTCTTAACTTCACCCTTTCCCGCGCACATGCGGCGCAATTCTTCGCGACTGCATAGCAGTCTAGGGCCATCGTGGGCCAGTAAAAATATCTTCTCAATGTCTTGTAAAGTTTCCTGCCTCCCGGGTGTCCTGCCAATTTTGCGTAATGGCTTAACCCTAGGACGCGGTCCCTTAACGATTGTGGTATCACCACTTGTACAAACTCCGCCGCGGTACGGCATAGAGTTCCTTCGAGTTCCTCGGTCTCCATGCTGAACGTTCTCACCTTTCCGGCGTCCATTTCTTCCTTGATGCGGTTGCAGAAGGGGTCGACGGCTTGCTCGCGAATGAGCTCCTCCGGAGTGACAGCTTGGAATTGATCGAGGCGATCAGGGGCGGTCCCTCCTCAAGAGCGAGGATGTCGTCTAACGCGTCAAAACTGTCCTCGTCCTCCACTGTACCCTCGGCCGGTTCGGCCATAAAGCAAGGGATTTCGTCGTCGATTTCGTCGGCGGTTTCTCCTGCGGTCCGTAATCTTGACAGGGCATCAGCTTGACTATTCGCCTTTCCCTTCTTGTACTTGATTTCGAAATCAAATTCCGAGAGGCGGAGCCTCCATTGGATTAATCTCCCGCTGGGGTCGGTTACGTTCATCAACCACCTCAACGAGGCATGGTCGGTATGCACAATGAAGTGCTCGCCATATAGATATGGTCTTAAAGTCTGTACGGCCCAAATTACCGCTAGACATTCTTTTTCTGATACGGAGTAGTTCCTCTCGGCTGCGGATAACGTTCTTGAAAAGAACCAGATGGGTTTGCGTTGCGCATCCGGGTGTGTTTGAAATAGTGCAGCGCCTATTTGGTAGTCGCTTGCATCGGTATCTACCGAGTAGGGTAGGTCCTTCTTCGGCAGCGCCAACACCGGCGGTGCCAAGATGACGTCCTTGAGCTTATGAAAGCTTTTCGCACGGTTCGTCGAATCCTTCCAACTGGACCGGTTGTCCCTTCTTCAATAGTTGATTGAGGGGATGCGCGATTTTCGCGTAATGTGGGACAAACCTGCGGTAGACATTGCAGAGTCCCAAGAAGCTTCTGAGCTGGGTCTGCGTTCGAGGGTACCGCACTTGTTCCAACGCGGCGGTTCGCGCGACATCAACCTCCAATGCACCTGGCCGAACGACATGGCCCAGGTACTTGATCTTTTCGACGAAAAATTCGCACTTGCGAAGCTTGAGCTTCACACCTACCTTCTCCAATACAGAAAGTATTTCATTCACGTGCACGATGTGCTCCTCCCACGGCTTGCTAAAAATTATTCTGTCATCCAGATACACCAAACAGCATTTCCAACGGAACGGAGAGAGCAGGATATCCATTGCTCTCTGGAACGTCGCTGGCGCATTGGTTAGCCCGAAGGGCATTCTTGAGAAGCGATACAGACCTGAGTGACACGAAAATGCGATCTTGTCGCGGTCGCACTCAGGGATAGGCATCTGCCAATATTACGAGATCGCGTCCAACGCGGAGAAAACCTTGGTGCCTCCCAACGAGTCCAGACACTCGTCCATGCGCGGCAAAGGGTACGTGTCCTTTACCGTTACCGCGTTTAACCTGCGATAGTCGACGCAAAAGCGCATCGATCCGTCCGGCTTCGGCAGGAATAAAACGGGCGACGCCCATTCTGACTGCGCCGGTTCGATGACTCCTGCTTCTAACATCTTCTGTACTTCTGCATCTTCTACTTCGCGGGCTTTAGGCCCGGCCCGATACGAGGCTTGCGCAATTGGCTTTGTGTCCGGGGCCAGATCAATCCGGTGGACCGTGGTGTTGATCTCACCAAGGGTCCCATCCCACATGCCGGAATATTTTTTCAACATCCGACGGAATCTTTCGCGCAGCCGGTCCGGCACGTGGCTCAGGTCGAGCTCCTCCACGTCCGGCGGGGGAGGCTCAATCCGCCGCTCCGGCTTCGTAGCTGCCGTCGCGGAGAGCCCTTCCTCCCGTTCTCCTTGCTGGTCCTCGCGATCTTGTTCCGACGGTTCGCCCCTTCTCTCGCCCGTAGGCGGCGGGGTGGAATTAGTAAATTTTTCCTCTTCCCTTTCTTGAATTCCAAGTACCTCAGAAATGGTGGAATTGCTCTTGAATACGGCCCTCTGGTATGGTAGTAGTTCCGCCACCACTTGGCCTTTTTGAACCCTGACAGGGTAATTTCTAAAATTCGCTACAAGTAATCTAAAAGGTTTGTCAGGCTCAACCTGAACTACACCGTTGGTGCTCACCAACCCGTGCTTGTCGTATAGGGGTGCGTAGGGTTGATCTACGACCAAGCCCATCCTCTTCGAGGTGCATTCGACCACGCGTTGCTTCCCGGGCTCAATGGTCGTGGCTCTTGCCACCTTCACCCTGGGGAAAACTCGCTCCCGCTTTGCTTCCGTTTCGCCCTCTCCGGGGACCAGATGCTTCTTCGATTTTCTCGCCGAGAACCGCCTTACGATCGGAACCTCCGAGAAATCCGCCAACTCAACTGTCCTCTTCCGTGGGTAGATGGCCTCCTCGAACCTATCGCATTAGTCCGCTCCTAGAATCAGCGGTACCGCGAGCTTTTCGCACACAATATATTCGGCAACAGCCACAAATCGTCCAAGTCTCACGGGCATTTTGATGGTTCCGAAAGTCTGGAGTGACCTGTTGTTCGCGTCGCCAATGTCTTGGGTCGGTCCGTAGGACACTAGAGATTCCATTCCAGCTGGGAGTTCCGATTTTCGCACAAGGTTTGGTCCCGCGCCGGTGTCTAATACAGACAACACCCGGCTCATCAATCCGACTGTTGGTCCAATGTCCGCGTAAACTTTGTAGTTTTTTCGCGCAAGAACCAAAATCTTCTCGGGACACTCCCTTCGCTTAACCCCGTACCAGGGTCTTCGAACTTCTTCCAGCGGATGATCTCAGGCTCGGCTCAAAATTTTCTTGACTTGGGCTGGCCCTTTGGGCTTATCCACCAATCCAACAACCTCCTCATCGGGGCCTGATTTCTCCCTTAAAGACGGGGAACGGGGCTGAGCCCCGGGCACAGTACGTCGACCCTGTGCCTCTCGCGACTCATGCGAGATTCCCCTCTCTAGTTTTCCTGCCGCTGCGGGTTCCTTCGCACGTCCGACGACGCGGGCCCCGCGGCGGGCCCTCTGAAGGGTTGGTTCGGCCTCGGCGTTGAAGCACTCGGCGTGCTCGCCGTCTGCGAATCGAACCAATTCTTGACCTTCAGATAACTCGACGATGGTATCCCTAATCTCTCCATCGGAGACAACGCCTCATAATTTCCCAAAACTCGGTGCATTTCCCGGAGGGAAAGAATGCACGTTGGCGCGGCGTGCCCCTTTTCGTAACAATGATAGCACACCAGTCCGTGCGCCTTGACGGGATATTGCGGCCTAGGTCCTCCACGGGCCGGCGGACTTCCTTGATGTTGCCGCCTTCCCATCCAGCCTAGCCTTCGAAACGTTGTACCCTTGTCTTCCATCGGAATGCGCAGCGCCGGCGTGTGGCCGCGCGCCCGGAACATCATCACGGGATCCGTGGGCTATGAAAACGACTCCGTCGTGTATGTGGGCGTCGGTAAAGTTGACGACCCGCTTGCCCTGTAGTCCTCGTGTCCGTAGCCCTCCGATGGCTCAATGAACTCGCCTTCGGCTACCAATGCTACTTCATAATGATTTTCGGTGCTTCCGTGCGCACCGCGCTCATCTGACGTGGAAATTGACTCGGCTAAATGGACGACGGCATGACTTTTGCGACCGGGGTAAGAAGCCCTCGGCTTCTTACTCGCCCTGATCGTCGACGGCGTCTGAATCGTGACCTTCTTGGTCTTCTTGTCTTTAGCGCGGCTCGCCGAGCCATGCGCCTTCGTGTAATTAACTAGTCTCAAAAACGAAACGTCCTGATTGTCTTGTCGGTATTGAGATACCATCGGCTTGATACTCGAATCGAGTCCCTCAATAAACATCGTCATTTGTTCTTCCATCGAATATTCGTTTCCACATCGATTGTTCGCGTCCGTCAGACGGATATAAAATTCCATCTCGTCTTCAGACGGTAGCTGCTGTACTTCTCGCAATGCGAGCACGGCTTGACGGATCGCCTCGTCGGTTGCAAAACTCCTCAACAATCACTGTACGGCCTCTGGCCAAATGGACACCTTTCCGTGACGGGACCCGGCCGTCTGAGACACCGAAGTGTACTGTCTCAGGGCGATGCCCCTTAGAAATTCGGGCAACAAGCGGATCGCTTGCCCCTCGTTCATTTCTTGAGTGTCAAACTCTTGAACTAATTTTGCCAAAAAATCCAACACAAGGACCCCGTCCTCACCTGTGAACGTGTTGTTCTTCTTCACCTTAGGCGGAATATCTCTCCTGATTTTTCGCACGGCGGTCCGCCGGGAACTTGACAAATATGTCTGCGGGTTTCGCAAGCGGTACGTTCGGTACCAAAGTAATTTCTCGAAGAGGTAGTTGGTCGGATTCAGCTCCTCCAACTCCTCCCATCGCGGCCCGCGTCACGTTGCGACGTCCTCTAGCTCAGCGTCCTTGTCTCTCGGCGAGGCGGACGAAGTGATCCCGCCCCGTCTGCAGGTAATTTTCTTGCCCTACTAAATTCCTTTTCCTTCCTCTGAACGATGTTCGGAATTGCTGGCATGGTTCGACGAACCGTCGTCACCATCTTCGGAAGGGCCATTCGACTCGGTCACTGAGTCCTGGTCCTCCGGCTCGTCACTACTGTGACTCTTGCTCCGGCGTCGCAGATTCTTCTTCGAAGTCTTCGACTTGGAACTCCGCTGTACCGCGACCTTGTCCTTCTTCGATCGACGGTCGCCTTCTCGACCCCTTGGGAGCGGCTCTTGCCCGGCGACCTGTTCAAGGTCTTTGAGACGATGAGCGGCGCGATCAAACCTGTCGTCGATACTGCTGCTAAATTTACATAAGGACTCCAAGGCTTGATTCGCGTCGCGCCTTGCGTCCTTGACTGAAATTCTCAACGAAGCTAGGACCTCCGGCTCCAGACCGTCGGTCGCATCACCTCGCTCCTTCTCGACGAGATCCACTCGAGCCGATAGCTCTCCTAAAACGGTGTGGAACTCGGATGCTTGCAACTCCAGTTGCTTCCGGACGAGGGCTAATTCAGCCTCGAGATTTTTCGTCATCTCTTGGCGAATTTCCTCGCCCATCTTCTCGAACCTGTAGGATAGGGTATCCTTGTCGGCTTCAATCCCCGTCGGAATTTCTTGACCTTCGGGATCCGTGGCCGTATTGGCCTGGCTTCGGGTGCGAGAACCTCGCGGGATCCTCGACGCCCTTGCCGACCCGCTCCTACTCGCCCCGGGACCGGCGTCACCGAGTGCGCTTGTCGACATCGCTCGTACGAGCGAACCTACACAAAAAAGTTACAAACAAAAAAAATTAAAAAGAGACTCCGTTACCCAGACCACTTTTGTAGTGCAACTCCAGACCGAGGCTGTCGTCCACACAATTCTAGGTTGGGTTTGCTGTAGACAATTCTAGGTCGGGAGACCACTTTTGGAGTGCAATGTGCCTGGCAGGCCGCGAACACATTCCGACGGTCAAACAAAAAGAAGAAGAACAACAACAGCAACAACCACTGCTGATGGCACGCGCTACGGAGCGTTCGAGACTCCCTTTCCTCTTGTGTGGGCTGGCGGCCCACGGTAGCTCGACTCCGACGGGGGGGGGGTTAAGGAAAGATGCCCGGCCCGGGAGGATAATGGTGGTAGAGACTTGTGAAGACTTGAGCGCTCGGCGAGTGCGGGTTGGGCTTATCTACGAGGATGTAACCGCTGTTCGCTGGGTTGTAAGGCCAATGCTTGACGAGCGTCTTCAGCACCTTCTGTGTAATTCAAGGTCTTCGACGGGGGCTTGTTCGGCACTACCCGACGGGTTCGTAACCGTGTAGCAACGCTACTACCGACGTGTTGCCCGATGGCTAAAAACACCCTCACCAGCGCGATCGCCATCGCGGTAGGCGGTACCAACTCTGTCTTATGCGGTAAGACCTTCGACGGAGGCGTCGTTGCAACAGCCTTCCGACGGAACTTGAAACAGTAGCAGCGCTACACAACGTGTTGCCCGATGGCTAAAACACCTACAC
Organism: Chondrus crispus; assembly: GCF_000350225.1. Classification (NCBI taxonomy): domain Eukaryota; phylum Rhodophyta; class Florideophyceae; order Gigartinales; family Gigartinaceae; genus Chondrus; species Chondrus crispus. The sequence continues at coordinate 138,368 of NW_005179044.1, read as the reverse complement.
CAGATCGGTCGCAACCGACTCTAATGGAACCACACAATTAAGGGAAAAATAGATGTAGCGATAGAAAAGGGTAAAACGATACGGAAAAGGGGACCCCGAGCAATAGAGGATGTCGTTAGCAGCGTAGAAGTGAAGCGCGTCGCGTGAACGGAAGCAGTCGTCGACGAAGGCGATATCTAACTCCGGCAACTCGGGTTACCTTTACTGACTTGGTGGTCAGAGGGCAAAGGTATATATCGCCCCGCCGGAGCCACTACAGTAGCTCGCCGCGCTAGATCCTAGATCTAATCTAGTGTCAGCAAAATTAATGCCAACAAATTAACTAAATCAAATAAAATAATTAAAAATTAAAATTGTGCAATTATTCACACGTGTGTCCCCCAACCCGGACTACTTTTCATATCCAAATATTTTCCTTTATTTTCACCCCCTTTTCAGGTGCGTATTGCACTACAAGGTACACGTGTGTACTACTGTACACACGCGCTGCTTACAGACTACCGCACGAATGACACGTGTGCTAGCGTACACGCGTAATACTAGCAGACTACCGCTTGGCCCACACGTGCACTACTGTACACGTACGCCAGATTACGACCGCTCGGCACGCGCGCGCGCTCGCTACACGTGGGCACAACTGCCCACGTGTATACCGTACACGGTCGTCCGATGTCCTCCGTCCGCTCGCGCCGGTCATTATACTACAGTAGGTACAAAGTGGAAGTGGTCGGAAAACAACTATGGTCCAGTGTTCAGGCTGTTCCTCGGTCTGACCAATTTTGTAGTGCAATACGCACCTGAAAAGGGGGGTGAAAATAAAGAAAAATATTTGGATATGAAAAGTAGTCCGGGTTGGGGGACACACGTGTGAATAATTGCACAGTTTTAATTTTTAATTATTTTATTTGATTTAGTTAATTTGTTGGCATTAATTTTGCTGACACTAGATTAGATCTAGGATCTAGCGCCGCAAGCTACTGTAGTGGCTCCGGCGGGGCGATATATACCTTAGCCCTCTGACCACCAAGTCAGTAAAGGTAACCCGATTTGCCAGAGTTGAATATCGCCTTGGTCGAAGTCCGTCTTTCCCAAGACGCTCCCTTCTATCACAGATAACGTTATCCTTTGCGCTCGGGGGTTCCCTTTTCCTTTTCCTTTATTTCCCTATTCTTTTCTATCTCTACCTCTATTTTTCCCTTAATTGTGTTGGTTCCACTGGAGTTGGTTGCGACCGATCCGGTGTAGGTGTTTTAGCCATCGCGCAACACGTTGTGTAGCGCTGCTACTGTTTCAAGTTCCGTCGGAAGGCTGTTGCAACGACGCCTCCATCGAAGGTCTTACCGCATAAGACAGAATTGGTACCGCCTACCGCGATCGCGATCGCGCTGGTGAGGGTGTTTTTAGCCATCGGGCAACACGTCGGTAGTAGCGTTGCTACACGGTTACGAACCCGTCGGGTAGTGCCGAACAAGCCCCCGTTGATGACCTTGAATTATACCCAAGGTACTGAAGACGCTCGTCGAGCATTGGCCTTACAACCCAGCGAACAGCGGTTACATCCTCGTAGACAAGCCCAACCCGCACTCGTCGAGCGCTCAAGTCTTCACAAGTCTCTACCACCATTATCCTCCCGGGCCGGGCATCTTTCCTTAACCCCCCCGTCGGAGTCGAGCTACCGTGGGCCGCCAGCCCACACAAGGGGAAAGGGAGTCTCGAACGCTCCGTGGCGCGTGCCATCGGCAGTGGCTGTTGCTGTTGCTGTTTTTCTTCCTTTTGTTTGACCGTCGGAATGTGTTCGCGGCCTGCCAGGCACATTGCACTACACAATTTTCACATTCGTTGGAGGCCACTGCGAGCACAGGACATGACCGTGTTCCAGCAGCTGACGAACCGCTGGTACCAAATTAAGAATAGCCGGTTAGAGCGCAGGCGCCGCATTCAAAAGCGGTACCAAGAGAGAAAAGAGCCGATCTCATGCAGCGTCAGTTTCGCGCAAGTTGTGGTCTGGATTTACTTGGCGGGAGCCGAGTCAAGAGATCTAGTCTCTCCCTAGTTGGTCGCGCATTGAGCGATTGCAGGTCTTTATCACTAAGAGGTAGTGAATTACCACGACTGTAATTGAATTTGCAAATAAATTTACTGTCTTTGAATGACCTTGTCATTTCCGAAGAGACCGAGTCGCTGAGCAATCGAATACAGTTTAGGCGAAAAACTCGATATTTGAATTAAGGTTTTGCGTCAAAAGCTCGCTTTTTGCGTAGATCACAGCTGATAAAAGAAAGGCAGCCGCACTTCAAAAAAAATCGACGACATCCTGACCACACAGCAATGCAACAACCGCCAAAATATAGTGGAAAACGACGTCTGACATCCAAAATGGCACTTTGTTTACAGAAAAGTGCTCTGTTCTTGCAACACATCAGTGTTTCTCACGGAACCTGTGTTTCCGTTCCCAAACTGGCACCACGCGTCTGGAAATTCAAACGTTGTCGACGAGGTTCCCTATACAGCGCCTTTCCTTGCCTGCGCTTCGTCACTCGCTCATCCCCTAGCTTGTAGAGACGATTCTTCCATCCCACATAGAAGTCCCGATCCCCAGGCCTCAGCGGGTTCCACTTGACATGCAAATTAGTCATAGCAAGAGAGAAACAAAAAGAGTATCGTATGACGCCCCAGCCCACCGAAACTTGCTCCCAACAACGGTCCACAGAGAACACAACCGACCAAAAAAGTTTTCAACAATAATTCGGTCCCCCGACACCTTGTGATTGAATCGCTCCTCGTCGCGCGTAGTGGCTCTGTTCTTTGTCCAATTCACGGGGTGCACAACCCTCAACATCTCAGTAGCTCTTTGGAACCCTTTATTGTCGAGTACTGCCCATTTCCCTGGAAAATCATCGCTCAGCGGCCCGACGTCAGCAACAATTGATTCATCTCCTTTTTTGTTGAGCCACTGTTTGTGATAGGCTTTCATCCTGCTCATTATTTCTATATCTGCCACTGAACCGCCGTAGTGTTTGCTGCATCCAATTGCTAGCCCCGTGGGCAAATCAGAAACCTCAGCCTTCAGACCATACAATTTGTGCTTCCCGGAATAGTAATGCTTTCCTTCCTGCATCGTCCCAACAGGGCGGTTGCTCTGCTGAAAGATAACATCGGTGGCGTACAGTGCGAATGCAAAGTGTCTAAAAGTAAGCCAAGCCCCCTCTCCATTAACACCATCATTGGGAAAGTGTCATCATTTTTTTCTACATACACCCGATACATTTCGTCCGCCATCAAACCAAGAAATCGTAGCACCAGGCGCTCGAATGTTGGTCCTTTCATAGCAAAGTTTGAAGCTAGCCATTCCCATGCTCCCCCATGCTTAACAGACGTAAGCGTCATAAAAAGGATGTCCTTGTTTGCGACCGACGTTTTTCGGCCTCGTCCAGTGTTTCAATTGTCTCGGATGAAATCGGCAGAGGCCTCCCAAAGAAGGTTGAATTGCTGGGCTGTGAAGTTGGTCATATGGAGAAACATGGGTGGGCCGGCCTCACTGTAGAATACGTCCATGATAGGGCAAGCCGAGTCCGACTCCTCGTCGGATGCGATCCATTCCTCCTCACGGCTGTGCTGCTGTATCTCAGCTGCTCTGACTACAGCGGCCTCTGCAAGCAAGTGAAGCGCATTCGCTGCTCCCTGGGAAGTGATGAGAGGATTCATAGAAAAATATCGATATTGGGAAAGAGGTTCTGAAATGGCGGCGAGGAATGGTTAGGCATTACGTGAAAGTTGAACGTTTTATCTAACACAGTGTCTTCTCTGCGTTGTCCGCGTTTTTTTGAAAGCGGTTCTAGTTGCGGCTATTCCTATGCTTTCTGTACGTGTAACACATCTATGAGTGCCATTGTTGGTTATCGTAATTCAGATAACTTCTGGAATTTAAGCTCTCAATATGTTACAAGACATCCCTTACTGTATTGAGTACAGTCGACCCTACGCATTAGTGCCGCCCCGTGTAAGGACTAATAATACGGCACTAATTCGGAGCGGCACAATCAGATGGCAGAACCACTACCCGGCCAGATCTCTGTTATTCGAGTCTGCTGTTGTTGCCTTTGACCCTGTCTTTCATGCCTAGTACTACACGTGTAGCTTCTAGAAAAGCTCGTTTTGCGGACCTCAAGTGCGATAAGGCATTGCTCACATCGCACTCCACACCCAGACTCTCTAAATACCCAAACAACCTTGCTAGCACTACAGCACTCGATACGGCCCGCCTCTCCTTAATTTCACACTCGCCTTCTGCCACACAATCATCCATCATAGCATCACTGGCAGACTGATTCTGTAGCTCTCCACCATAATGTATTGAATCGCAAGCATCACTAATAGAAGCTTCTGCCACAAGCTCATTAGTCTCGATCTCAATCCATTCCTCCACATTGCAGGGTGCAAAGTCTTTGGTCCGAGCGTTGTAGCAGTGTTGGTCACAATTTGTTGGAGTGAAGGAAGAGAGCGTTTGATATTTCGGATGGTTCTCTCTGTAAACCTTGGGGGAGTCGATGTCTTCGTGGCAATGGTAACCCTTTACTTTGGGCTTGCCGTAGGGTCCTTAAATGCCCTTCCCGACGTACACTAAACGAAATGCACTCTCCTGTACGAGGAGAGTGCTAACTAGAAATGCATGTTAATCTTGGAGAGTTGACACCTGACCCGCCGCGCTCGCTGTAGCGACCAACTGTCACTCACTCCTGCACTATGATCCCATGGACCCTTATAAGCTGAGTAAGCGTCCACAGCTCGGAAATTTTGAACTTTTGCATAACTGTTGTATTCACATTCCTGACCTGCAGCAGATGACCAACCTCGATTTTCTGTGCAATTGTAAGGCGCGTAAATTTACGCTTCGCTTTGGCGATATTATCACGAATCATGTTAGGGTCTTTGAGTGAGGTGCCATCACCAATTGAGCTGGGCCAGAGGTGCAGAGGGGTGGGCGATGACGACGTCGTGCATGACACGTGGCAGGACCTGTGTCTGCCGGTTTTTGCGGCACTAATTCGAGGGTGGCAATAATGAAAGCGGCACTATTGCGCGTCTCCCCTGTACGGCTTTTTGCAGCCAAGTGCAAATTGATAGAAAGGCCTATTAGAGACCTAGTGTCTATTGGACAATGCGCCTCATTTGAGGATTTCGCGTCATACTGTATGAGGCTCTTTTGCCGCGCCGTTTCTGGCGCAAAGACGGAGAACTGATTTCAGTCAGTATGGCTTTCAAAAGCAATAGTTACCGCGAAACAGTAACAGTAAGAGTAAAAACAATGTCCAAGTCCCTTGAAGGCACCTAGAATGCACGGTATTTAGGAGGGTCTTTCTAATGATCTGAGAGACAGGAAAAATCCTCACGGTCAATCAAATGGCCTCTGGCACTTCAGATCTGCGACTGGTGCGAGGATCGCACATCTATGCACTCGCAACAAGAGTCCTGAAGCACTCAGTAGCCACAAACCACTTTGGAATATCCTTTCATAAGACCAATGTTGATGCATTAAGGAATACAATAGAGAGATTACGCAAACAGAATTCTGCAATTCGGCGGCCAGAATTCTGCAATACGTATTACACGTATCAAATCTATTGCAGAATTCTCTAATCGGTCGTGACGATAATTGCACAAATGTGCCATTCTTGTCACAACCTTTTCTGCAATTGCCAAGCCGTGAGAAATACACGCTACGAGAAATGCACTGCGTGGGCAATATGTGTACCACTTTTGGCGGGAACTGTATATATGTGTTCTACTCAATGGTTCGTCCCCTACGACCTTCCGCCGCATTGCGCATCCTCAGCGATTTGGTTTTCAGCACCATAGCGGAGGTCATCCATGATGTGGAGGAAGGGGAGGCTGTCGGTACTCAGTCTCCGGAGCTGACGGACTCGGAGGAGACAATCGACATTACAAGCGGGTCGAAGACGCGTGCGGCGTGGCGCAAAGCGAAGTACACCAGCGAGGACGATCTCGTCATCGTTAAGGAGGTGTGTGCAGCAGGCGCGCATGTAGCGCCGTACGGTGCCGCGCGCAACCGCTTCGAAAAGGCGGCGTGCTGCGCCAACAAAACTGGCGCGCTGTCGTGTGTCCTGTCTGGCAAGAGCATACGAGACAGGTACCGGAAGCTCCAAGAAACATACGATAAGAAGGACAAACGCGAGCGGGCGGCGTCGGGACTTGGTGGAGGTCTAGACGAGCTTGATGACATCCTTGCAAGTATGAATGAGGCGCGTGGCGACGCCCACGCGAAGAAGAGCGCCAAAAAGTTGGCGAAAGAGGGGAGGGAAGAGAAGAAGGAGGAATGTGGGAGAAGGCTGGTGCAGATGGCGATGAACCGCCGGGCTGCTCTCGATGAAGGCGGCGCAAGCGATGCCGACGCCGATGTCGACGTCGGCGCCGATGCGGAGGCCCCTGTTTCGACGAAAAGGCGCAAGATTGCACCTTCACGAGGTGATGACCTATGCGCGTTTGCGGCGACGATACGGAGTCCTGACATGGCACGCGTTGAGATTGAGCGCGAGCGCCTACAGCTCGAGCGTGACCGCCTGAAGGAGGATAAGGTTGAGCGCGAGCGCGAGCGCGAAGACCGTCGTGAGGACCGCGAAGCACACAGCAGCCTTGAGCTCGAGAAGTTCAAGCTCATGATGGAGATGCTCTCCTCCAAGAAGTAGCCTTGCTGTATTATTTATGGCTTTAGGCTGTTTGCTAAGCGCTAAAATAAAGGGCAACCCTAGAGAGAGGGAAGCAATGAGCCACACTTGCCCCCAATCTCACACACTTCACGCCTTTCTATTTGGAGCATTGGAGCATGGAGTACTCTTTATCCTTTGTGCGAGACGTACTCTTCAAGGGACGGGGGCAGACAGTTGAAATACTGCGAAATCGGGTTCGGATGTACGCAGTTCCGAAAGTTCGTCAGAAGCATGCTCGCAAGATACATGGAGCCCACAGCCGCCTCACGAACCCTCAGCTTCCTTTTAAATTCCACTGCAGTCCAGTACTGCTTGACCTCCTTGAACAGCCACTCCACTGAGACCCTTGACTGCACCATAGCCTTATTGAAGGCCCTCTGGTTGTCGCTCAGATGCGAGCTCTGAAACGGCACCTCCATGAACGCCCGTGCGTTGTACCCGGCGTCGCCTTACAGGCAATACTGGTGCCCATTGACAGACAGAAGCTGCTTCAGTGACTCATCGAGGCCACTTCTACTGTACATCGTCTAATCGTGGCGACGCCCCTCCATGGGGCCATAGGCATGCAAAATAAGCCCACATGGGCTTGTAACCGCTTGAAATTTCAGCCTGTGCTCGCGCTTGTGCCCATTGTAGGCAACTTGTTGAAGAGAGGCGTCGCCACTGGGTCGCGCGATCACAATCACCGTCCTGTCGATGAAGCCCACGCAATTATCGAGCGCATGGCTCTTATCACTCACCGCCGCCGCCCAAGCTGGGGCTTTGGCTTCAATGAGCTCTGCGCTCATGTCCTCAGTAATGAGGTGCATACGGGTGGCTAGGAAGAACTCCAAGCCCTCCTAGAATATTTCCGAGAGCTGCGACGCGTGCTTTCCAAACAACAACACCACATCTGTCTAGCGAGCAAGGCTTGCCAGCCTACGCAAAACGACGCATGTCGCTAAAAGCGGGGAAACCGAATAACGGTTTCTTTTTGTCTTGGTCACCTGGATCAGCCAGGCAAAAATAGACGTCAAGCGATGCACGGCCTCTTTCCGAAACCGGAAAAGGGATAGGCACGAGGCGTCCGGCAGAGAACCAAAAAGGAAATGGAATTCAGTGAACGAGATCGAGAGGGTGCGGCGTGCGTAGCGAGAGCGCTCCCTCTTGTGCTGCGCGTAGCGTTGCGCGATGTTGAGAAGCGCACTTGACGAGGCCGGAGCCGAGCCTCGATATGTACCCCGCTTGTGCACGGCGGCAGTCAACACCGCACGCGACATAGTCGCGCGCCGCCCGGCCACGCGCGAAGTGTGATCTCGCAATCGACCGCTCATGGCTTGTGTTGCTGCCTAAAACCTACGTCCCTTGACCGAGAAGGCGATCCTGTGCTCAGGAGTGCATACCGTTTCGCTTGGGTGGTTGCATCCTGTTTCGAAATTGCCTCTATACTATTACTCATGGCTATTGCAGAATTCTAGATTGTTCGGTGTGGCGTAAACTACAATTCTGCAATTCAATTATAGAATTCTGCAATCGAGAATTCTGCAATGGGCTTACACTTCTTCGTCACCTCTTCGCCATAACTATTGCAGAATTCTCCTAGCGTAAACCTTAAAATAAAACGCTTCTAAGTGGCATAATATATGTATTGATGGCGACTGGACCGATGGTGGTTTACTTCGTGCTGGAAATTATAGCTGCAGTGAAGAGGCATGTAACAGGGTACTGCAGTCATGTTCGACACTTCGACAGGGCGTAACTAATGTTCTGAACCGTGGGGATGCCATTATTTTTCAAGCCTCAGATGAGGCTCTTTTCGCCTCAAATGATCAAAAACGTCCGTCCAATAGACACTAAAGGGGGGTGCTCCAAATGTCGGACAAAAACCTCAATATTAAAAGGAAAAAGTACTTGTAATTGTCAAGCAATCACCATTTTTTATGTCTTGCGACGGGAACACTCTCAGCCGTTCGTCTACTGGGACTGTGATTCTAGGAACACCGATACCCCCGATCCCCTGGGGGTCGGGCGGCCGGCGGTGTCTTTATTGTGCAAGTGAGTTGTGCCCTATTGGCTACGTCTTATCGTAGGTGGGTGACTTACTTGTCTCTGTATGGAACCACAGGGACTTGGCGAAAACAAGCACGGACAAAGACGAGGAGTGAGATTGAAGCGCGTGGACACTTTTGCACCCCAACCGCGCACAAAGATCGGAAATCGAAGCAAATTAAAAAAAATAGAAAAGTATGCCTGTTTTGTGTTTTTGGGTTGTTACACTCTTATACGTAGCAAGCTGTGAGCAATCGATTGAGATATTTTTTCTTTAATTTCAAACACGTCGTTCTGAGATACGGCGCACTGTCTGGCGCCGTTACGCGCAGCGGTGCGCCAAGGTGCACACCTTGGCCCGTGTCGGAGATAATTTTCAAAATATTTTGCATGTCCGATCTTTTTGTCACTGTCCGACAATTGCAGCACCCCCCCTTTACAGTGTGTCACACGTCGGAGAACAACTAATCGAAATTCATATTTGCCGTATGTGTATCACACAGCTGCACACACAGTAAATTTATGGCATATCGTACATGATCGTTCTTTACTTGTCCGGATGTAAAGAGAAATGTCGCAAAATACAAAATTTGAGAAACGGAGAAACGAACAATTTTTAGAAAAATGTCTCCGTAGAAAGGATAAGTGGACTTTAAAAGTCTGCATCTGCAAGGGATGAATAAACAATTGCAGAACCTTGAAATCAAAGCACAGCCTCTCACACTGTACATGTAAACCAAGGGTTCACATTCGCACGAAGCGATCGGAAAGATTCAATGCTTTGCGAGTGTCTTCCCAACCAGGACACTTAGGACCTTCGTACAGTAGAATCCCTTTACCAGGAACGGAAACCAAATGCTTCAATGACCTTTCGAAGAAAATGTTTCCTTAGTCTCGAGATCCAGAAAAACTGCACGAACGTCTCGTTGAGAACGAGCACTCTTGGTTTATTCAGTACCTCTAATCGAAATCGCAACAAACATTTTTTGTTTGAATGACTAGACTGACTAAAAAATAGCCGTGCGTATACACCCCTCCTCAATCACACGTCGACAGATGTTTCTTTTCCGACTTGTACAGTATTACATTTTGAGGATACTGTTGGCACATCATGTGAATTACATTTTTCCCCAGCGTAAGGACTTTTCTTCGAGATGCTCAACTCTATGTGACGTGTGGACACAATCGAAGGAGTCTAACGTCGCTGTCTGGATGCTGTAGATAGAGAAGACTTTGCAAAAAGGTTTTTTTTTTTTTTTTTTTTTTTTTTTTGCGACTTGCTGACACGTTTACTTACCAAGCACTAAAGGAGTAGTGTTTTGATTTTCCTAGCTAGGAGTCTTTCGAGAAGCGAGACCCAAGACGCTATACGAGCACCACAAGCCAATCCTATACAGTCCGAGTTGCTATCGCATATCTCTTCAGTATGCTCATGAGAGGTCATACCGTAGGACTTTTTCCTGTGCCATTTTGAGATGTTTCGGAGATTGCATGCACGATGTTAGCACGAGGTCAACTTACGGAAGTGCCACATCTAGCCAAGAATAGTTTCGCATTCGGAGAAGAAAAAGGGGATGTTGGAGCAAGCATGATGTTGCACATTTTTCTACGCGCTTGCCGGAAAGGTGGCATTGAACGATTGATGCCTGTAATTGTGCAGTACGAAAACTGTAACCGTAAAATACTCGTAGTTAATTCTGCAGAACGTGTATGAACGGTCAAGGGGGACGGCCAAGAATGAAATTGCGAATGCATGGTTTGCGTGAGCAGCAATGGTTTGTCTTGTGGTGCCACAATTATGATAGCATAATCAATTATGCCAGCATAATAATGTAATGGAATAATGGCAAGACATAGATGTTGAGCATTGTCATGAGTCATGACATGAATAATGAATGAATAAAAAAATCGTGATATTTCCCTTAAAAAAAAACAACTTTTGTCATGACTCATGACAAAAGTTGTCTATTTTTTATTTTTTTAGTGACAGGGCATGGGGATCCTCCCTGGAGGGAACAATAGTTGCACGGATGGTCTTATGAAAGGGACAGGGCAAGTGTTGATTTCGTAGAACAGCGACCTGGCGAGTTTTGTTCAAAGCATGCTGCGAGATACCGTGTGAGATGGGCACATCAAAATCAGTGGCCCCTCTGTACAGTACATAGCTTTTTCATGAGATGCCAAGCTGTGCGTGTGTATGGCACAAGCCCAGAACCGTGTCCAAGTCTTTAGGTTGTGTATAAAAGCATCCTGTTTAAATGACGGAAAAAACTCCCGCACCCGTTTTCTCCAATTTATCTCAATGTTGAACATACTTGTACCTCTAATGACAAGGGAGCACGCACAACGTTGGAAAAGTGAGCAGTCTGTGTGGCACATAAACGCAGCATACAAGGCCACATCTAACCCCTCGCTCGTACCCCCAAATGTCTTGTGGTGTCATCGTTGACTCTCCGTATTCTCTGTCGACACTTTACACCACAGCAATGACTACCGATCCTCTCGCCTCTTACATTCGCTCATTCTAATTCTTAGAGTACAGTACCGTCAAAGGATAGTCCAGCCTTTCTGAAAACCATGCATCGCAATGGAGGCAAATCCCTTTGTTTACCAAACTTGACGAGAAATGTTGGCCGGAAGGTATGGGCAAGTACTGCATCGCACCTCCGTAGCCAAGCCAGCGCGAATTGCCATTCTGTTCACTAGCTCTCGCCCACACGCCCGTCCGATGTACACGTTAGGTCACACGATGCCCAAGGTCATTTGCCCTCGCGAAGTTTCAGATGTGAAACATGATGAAACTTGTTCGTTTTATGATCTGTTGGCGCCTTCCCTCTATATTTACGTCACTTGGTATCCTTAGACTTCTATCCGCATGGACAATACGGGCAATTCAAACTCCCAGCGTCCTTCCACCCTCTTTCTACGGCCTCTTTGATTCGCAGATTTCATTCTGCAGCTATCCCCTGTAGCCCCCTCCCTACCCTTGCATCGTAAGACAACTTAGAATTCCATGCCCCTATAAAAGCCATCCCACCACCGCAGATCCTCCACACTTACTCCAACCATCCGCTTTCGACATACTGAAACACTTACTTCAGTTGGGCAGCAACATGGCTAAACTTGCTGTGATCTTCGCTTTCTTGTTCTCAACCGCGTTAGTAGCACAGGCAGCATCTGGCGCCAACTCCGTTGGTCATGTGGACCGTCAACTGACATGTAGTACCATCTGCTTCACCCTTCGAGGAGCCGAAGAACGCGCCGAAATCGACTGCCGTCGCAGAGGGCCTGGCTGTGCAGTAATTCCCTGTGAACGAAGCGGACGAACCGGTTTCACTTGTGGAGTCGCTCCGACCCCGACCCCGTCTCCGTCCCAGATCCCAATTTCCGAGGGCCCAATTATGGTCCCCACCATCCTTCAGTTCCCACCCGAGATCGAGATTGGTGGTACCATCAATGTTACGATTGAGGTTACTGTTGATGACCTTTCCAGCTCCACGATGGAAGACTTCTATTTGCTCTCCGATGCGACCGGCTCTATGGCTGAAGAAATTACGGAAGTACAAGAGAACTTTGATATGCTCGTCGACGCAAGAAGGAATGCATCTGGAGACGTAGCCTTTGGGGTTGGTTTCTACAGAGACGAAGAGGACATTCCGCCCTTCGAGAACTTGCAGTCTCTTACCACAAATCTCGGACTTGTCGATACAGCCATTGCTTCGCTCAACGCAGTCGACGGTGGGGACATCCCAGAGGCCAACTTGTTTGCAATCAGTGAGGTTGCCACTAATCCATCTATCGGATGGAGGGATGGTTCTCGAAAAATCTTAGTTTACTTTGGTGATGCACCGGGTCATGAACCGACCTGCCCTGCTGACAGTGTGCCTCTCACCCGTGATGTTGTCGTTGACCAGTTGAATGAGATTGGTATCGCCGTCGTCGCTACTAACTTCGCCGCGAGTAACACTGAAGGGCTTAACGCAGCCACGACAAGCGCGACTGGTACTAATTTCGGTTGCCCTGGTCCAGTCGTAAACAGCCCTTCAGGCCAAGCCGACGCTATCACGAGCGGGACTCTCGGATCAATCCGCAGGATCGCCGACTCTGACGCTGGAAGTCTTATTGATCAAATTCTTGACGCTGTGACAGCTCTCCCTCAAGAGCTCTCTGTTTCGACAACCGACTGTGATGGAAGGGTCGCAATCACTTTCAGGCCGGACCTTCCGCTTCTCATTGCAGCCGGTGAGACAAGGTCGATTGTTGAGGAAGCGACAATTCTGCCGGGTGCTTGCGAGTTCCCAGACGGCTTCACCTGCGAAATTAACCTCAATCTGAGCGGGGTCGGCGTGAGGCAGACGATCGCTACCACCTCAATTGCTGGCTGCGTCCCTGGTGACGGGTTCCCGTAAAACATTCTATCGCAAGGTCAGGAACAGACGGGGAAGTTGCCACCGTGGCAGGAGCTGTAGTCTCTCCATGCATCATATTCATGCAGTCGGCTGGGCTTCTGCTCGTGCGGTATGGCGACGTTTTCCAGTCGTACAGCACTCAGCCTTACAAAATTAGGATAGAAGCTCAAAGTTGAGTAACTCCCCATGATGACCAGAGAGACTTCTCAACGGGCTCGCTAGCGCAAATTAAAAGAATAATGTACGAATCCACGGTTGCTCCCTGTGGTTCCATCCAGATAGGTCAGCACAGTAGATAAGGCACAGCCACATAGGGCACTACAACTCAGCAGATAAAGTCACCGCCGGCCGCCCTCCCCCCCAGAGGAGAGAGGGCCATCGGTGTTCATGGCATCACACTCCTCATCTCAACGGGCCTGCTTCGAATACTTTTCGGACAGTTGACGTTTGCACATTGGCTGGCAGTCAGCAGTCCACCAGTGTGTAGTGAACCACCGCAGTCCTTCAGGGCGGCCCTCAGGGCCGGGAGTAAAAGCATTTCCAATAATTTTTCAACCAATACATTCATGCCAAGTTTCAGGGTGCTTGCGTGCTAGCACACCGAACTCTTCGTTAGGAACGGCCGGTCAGCTCCTTGACGTTTCCTCATCGTTTACTGCAAAACAGAGACACTAGGTTGAGAAGTGACCTCATATGACGTCACTTGTCTAGACACTAGCTAGGCTGTGAGATTGTGACACCCCTTGTCATTTAACAAACGGTACACTGCTTTCAGAGGCTTCTTGATAGGAGCGCAAGAGATTTGGGTACTTGCAGCTATCCGAGGCGGAAGAGCAAGTGTAGAACCGTAAGAGCTCAAGGTGCTAGGTTTGCGTCCTGCATTTTTCCCATATTGTTCCCGGTTTTTTGGCCGTTGGAAACTGTGAAGATACAATTTGTGTTGCTTCTTCCTTTGTACTAAGTTTGTACTACAAACTGTATCTTCATGATACATACTTCGTACCTAGCTCAGTTGCATGCTGTATGTATCCTTAAGGGTACAGTATACATGCTTTTCTGAGATTTTAATGTAGGGACATTCAAGTAACGAATGTCTTCGAACAAGATTGTTGCCATGCTTCGAAAAGAAAGGATACGGCTCTCATGCCCCGGCAGCAAATCTCCTCTTCATTCAACCCTGAAGATAGGAACAAAGAGACTCAGAATCTTGCCCTTGTAGTTGTGTCAAGCGAAATGACTGCTTCGCACCTGTATCCCTGAAAACCCTCTTATCGAGCAAGGTCCTAAACAAAGGCCATTTCCCGTCAACAGTGGCCTCATTAAGCCTTAACGTCTCTCAGCAAGCAGATGAAGCTCGGATGTATCAAAAAGCGAGACAATTCAAGAAAAAAAGTCAGAGGGAGTTCACCATGCGACATGAAAAAGCTAAGCAATCGCTCTTCGGAAATACTCATGCAGACGAGCCTCACGGTGAGCAGAGAGAGACTCAATCCACAGGAAAATTGGTTCCGACATGCTTTGAAAGTGGACGGCACGCAATCTCCATGCTTGCATTGAGGAAAGTTTGTCGAGAGAAGCCTACGCTGATGAGGAAAGACAGATTATATGTATGGTAGAGCGCCTTTAAACACACATGAACAGAAATCCGCATGGAGGGAATGGCAACGTGCATAGGGCGCTAGGTCGGTATTCTCAACGTCACCCAATTGGAGAAAAGTGACAACGCTCGACGCGCAGTCATTTTGGAAGGAACACCAGGGAAAAGTGCCAATGGACAATGGCAATACTGTAGCTGCCTACTTGCGAGAATTGCAGGGTTAACAGAGAACGGACTAAAATTGAGGACAGGATGATGAAAGAAATTATTCTCTTGTCGCAACAAAAGAATCTTAAAACTTCAAATCGTGCATATCATGAGTTGCTATTCGTTATGGTGTGCTTCCAACGGGGGATGCCAAAAGCGCGGGGATCGGGGTTTCTTCTGTATCTTGAAGCAAAATCTACAGAGATACAACACGCCTGCCTACAAAGTGATTTTCCTTGCCAATACGTAGTGGCTACGTATGAGAAGCGTAGTTGTGACAACTCGCGGAGGCTTCTTTTCCTCCAAGATGGTGAGACCATTCAGAAATACATACTACGGATCATCTCTCCGACGAAGTCAAATTTGAAGGTTAGTACCCAGGAACCTCCTTACTTCGCACATAGAGACAGTGGGCGCTGGCCTACAGAAGACATATGTTGCACACATATGACGGGTCAAGATTTGAGGAAGCTTAAATGTGTGCTGTAATGCCGTGGAGATTCACGGGACGCTAACACAACAATCTGCATGACATCTAGCACAAGCTGAATTCGCGAGGGAAAGGTTGCTGGCAATGAATGGCCTGGCACCAGACCATTCATGAGCACACGTTTTACGCAGCATCGTACTCTGGCCGTAGCACACTTAATTTGGTACTGTACCCAAGGGTACCTCGTTGCTTCCAGCACTATGATGACGGTGAAGGGACAGGCAACAAGCGGGCTTGCGATTCTCCATGGCTTGTAAGGCATACCTACTCATACAGTCCCTCGCGCAGTCTGTACAGATGTTCACGTGAACATATGGATGCGCAGATGCGCAGAAAAGGTTTACAAAAATGGAGTTGATGCAAGACAACCGATTTCGACAAGAAAAGAAAAATTGTTTCAGACTTGATTCTACGTAATGGTTGCCATTGCAGAAGTAAGGACGCGTTGGATGAAAACGCATAATCGAACAGCTCACAAACTACATAATAACAACAAACTTACCTAGACATTTAGTGGAAGAATGGTGCAGCGTGATAGAGATTTCCGGGAAAGCAGAACGAGCACGAAAGCAGTGGACATGCCGCCAAGGTAAAGTTTATATTAGAAGAGGCAATACAAGGGGGCCATCGTTAGGGCGGGAAAAAGTGGAATGCTTTCCCGGGAATGTGCCTGTGAAACAATTAGCCTTGCAAACAGGAGTCTGTAGTTAAAAATTGAGGAGGAGGGTAAAATGAAATGATCAATATGTTTGAATGGATGGATGCATACTGGTGGTGCTCGTAGGCTTCGTGGAAAGGAGAAAAGCGGATTTAGAAGGTTACGGTCGGATTTCACCGGAAACTGAAATGTGAAAGAGAACTGGCAGTAGGCATAAAAGTGAAGATATGTTTGAATGTAGAGCAGTGTTTGCGAGTTGCGTCGACGAGGCAGTGTAGCAGAGTGCGAGACTGGGCGCTGACACGAAACCATCGGATAGGACAAAGGAGATGTTCTCAGTGAGGCTGACGATTTGTTGCCAACACTAACGAAAAGCGTGATAGGTTGGTGAACTAGGATTCAACGGTGCTTGGTGGAGTGTGGCTGCAGATTGGGCCCGTAGAGTAGTAACAGAATAAGTATGCGGTGGGAAGAAGGGTTTCTGACAAAAGGATGTATTCAAAAACCACATCTTGTCGTTTTTGGAGCGGGTCCACAACGCATATGGTATGAGCCATATAGGGGTTTGTTAAGCAGGCTGATGGGGTGTGGTGCTGATGCAGTGTAGAAGTGTGCACTCTGCGGGCCAAGTTGCGGAATTATTCAAAAGCGTGACCAGGCCCGAATTAGTGCTGGCGTCATCTGAGGGGGTCAGGAGGAACCCAACCGGGTGCGTCAGTTGCGACACCGAAGACACGATTACGTACAATGGCCTACGGTCTACTGTATGCAGAAGGGTACAGGACCCTTGGTACAGTATGGGCGTAGACTCTGATTCCGCCGCGAGCATTGTACTGTAGGACGAAGCGGACTCCAGCCCCAGATCAGTGATCAAGGGTCATTGCGACGCGTCCCGACGTCGCTCGCTGACGTCGCTCGCTTGCTGTCGCAATCGCAGCCTCATACGTAAGCTGAGCAACGCAGTGACGGTATATATATACAGTAAAATATATAAAAAGCTGGACACACGTATGCGTGTCGCTCAAGTGACACACGTGTGCACGCTGTCCGACAAAGGAGCCGTGTCAGGTCAAGGTGGGATGACACTTGTCTTTCTCTGATGCGGCACAGGGAGGAAAGGCTGCCTCACATGATCTGCACTGCATGAAGAAAGAGCCACGGGATGTCCTTGTCAAGGTAGCACCGCGTGTGCCCCATCTCGAAAGGCTGTCCGCCCGTCTCTTTCTCCCCCTCCTCACAGCTGACTCGCCGAACACAATGACTGCGTATCCAAACGCGTTCCAAAGTGGCCATTGGATACTGCAGCACTGCAGTATGTCTAGTACGTAGATGCAACTAGTGCTACCTCAGCCGCCACGGCGACACCGAGTAACGCTTATCCCCATATTGTTCTTGTACCCTTGGGTAAACTGCCCTTGCCTGAGATTGTCCCCGTCCCACTTTCTTCCCATGAAACTCACCATACGACTCATACTTCTTCTCCAGAGACAGCTCCGGCAACCACTGCCAACACTCTTCATCTTGCCCAGAAACACCCCAATTGATTTGTGCCTCCTGCCCCGTTGTTCTGCTTCACATTTTTTGTGATTTCACGAAATCCCGTCCATCCCAATCCTTGTCATCACATGCGCGCCTATTGCTGCCTGCTCACGGCCCCTTGAGCAGCTAGAGGAGCTAGACCCCATCGACAGCGTCTTCGGGATCCGCCAACGCTATGCGTTGCCGAAATCCATCTCCCACATGCCTCCAGGATCCCGCGTACCCAGCAGCACTCCGAAGGAGAATAAAAGGCCTCCGCACCTCCGCCCGAACTGCAACTGTCCTCCACACCATCACAACCATCCACCACTTTCTCGACCTCAACATTTCACTAATTCAACACTTCAACCACGCAATGAGAGCCTCAATCTTTTTTGCAACTATCCTTGCTTTGGCTGCAATTGCCGCTGCAAGGCCGACTCCCAATGACTCTATTAACCAAATGACCATCAGTCGTATGGGTAGAAGGAGAACCTGTGATGGCCGATGCAACACCGGACGCAATACCGAAGTTAGGGCTACCAGAATGTGTAACAGAACCGAGCAACCCTGCACTGTCGAAACCTGCACCAGAACCAGAGGAAGAGGAATGAACCGCAGAACCCTTGAAGGACATCGCTGTGTAGTCACCACCCCCACCGAGACGGATCCCACTACTTCACCCGTCATGGGTACGCCGACCATGGCGCCCACTGTCTCCATGGCGCCCACCGTTTCCATGGCGCCCACCGTTTCCGCGGCTCCCCCAGTAGTCTCTGTCGGCCCAGACGTTGAAGGACCAGTTGCACTACCGGAGACAATTCTATTCCCGGAAGCCGTCGTTGTGGGCGGCACTGTCGATGTTGAAGTAACCGTCGCTCTCGATGAAGTCTCTAGCGCCCTCCAAGAAGATATCTACTTTCTGACTGACGCCACAGCATCTATGGACGTGGAAATTGCTTCAGCACAACAGAGGTTTGGCGATCTTGTCGCCGCGAGAAGGAATGCTTCCATCGATGTTGCCTTCGGCGTCGGATTCTATCGTGATGAAGAAGACATCATGAATTTCCGGAATGTTCAACCAGTTACGAAGAACATTGATGACGTCATTTCTGCTATCAATTCTTTGACGGCTGAGGGAACCTCCGATGTACCCGAGGGCAACCTTTTTGCACTAAGCCAGGTTGCCACCCAGAATTCAATCGGATGGAGAGATGGCAGTCGCAAGATTCTTGTGTACATGGGGGATGCGCCTGGCCACGAACCGTCATGCCCCAGTGGGTCCGCTCAGCTTACCCGCAATGTCGTGGTTGATCAACTAAACGCGAGAGGTATCGCCGTTGTCGGTACCAACTTTGGGCCCTCCTTGGAAGCCGGTCTCAATGCAGGAACACTGAGCGCACAAGGTGCGAATTTCGGATGTCCGGTCGACACGGAGACCGCTGGCGGACAGGCCTCTCGCATCACTAGCGGAACCCTCGGGGCTCTGAAACTTGCATCCAACCCGAGAAGGCTCATTGATGTCATCACGGAAACAATCGAAAGCCTGGACCAGGAGCTTGACGCATCAACGATGGACTGCGCCGGGAGAGTTGCTATCTCCTTCACTCCAGAACTTCCTATCACCGTTAGGTCTGGTGAGACAAGACGTATTTCTGAGCGTGCCGTAATCATGCCCGCAGCCTGTGAATTCCCGGATGGTTTTACTTGCAAGATCGACCTTGTCTTGAGTGGAGTGGGAGTTCGTCAGATTATCCAGACCACATCAATTGAAGGTTGTGTTCGTGATGATGGCACTGGTTTCGCCTAGAAAACTGACTACTAGCACTCTCAACACCCTTTAACATGTCGCACATTTAACTTCTCGAGTAGCGAATTAAATCTAACTTGACGTTGATTTCAATTGTTCTCCATGACTCTGTTCCCCCTAGCATCCGCTGTACAATTATAAATTAGTATCGCGGAGGAAATCAACCAACACTAAAAAGTTATTCCGATAGGTTCTTTGTGTTCTCAAATTATATATAAGCAATACTTAGGAAAGATTTTTTCCCCGTCCATCTGAGAATCTTCTATTCTGTATTGAAGAATCACAAACTTCTATCAAATGGCAGACGAGGAAATCGTATGAAACCAAATCGCGAAGAAAGATGAGGCGAAAGAAATTTCGGGCATGTATTGCAGTAAGTTAATCGATGAGTAAGTTAATAGATGGCAGAAGTGGACTGCGCCATTGTCTTGCTACTATGAAATGTAGGTCAGCTCTTCTTGACTCTGTAGATAATAACGTGCAGCCTGTTATTAGTATCAAAACGTATCGAAAATGGACTCTAGTGCTTTTTGTCGGCAACAGAGTTCTTGATGATCACACTTGAGCCTCTCTTCTAAAATGTATGATCTTCTTTGGGAGCGACAATATTTTTCGATAAACTTAGAATTTGCACTTTGACGTGTGGTTCATTACAAATTTTTATTAAATGGAACCCGTAGTAAATTGCCTCCTAAAAATATCACCCGCGCAAGAAATGAGACAGCTTGGAAAATGGTAGTGCATGTCATAGATGTCGGTTCTGATGAGCTGTAGAAAGTCAAAAATTCCTGAAACATAATGTTTTTGCGAAGATATAATATATCTTCGCAAAAACATTATGTATATTATACACTAACGTTGTCCGTAAAGTCGCGAAAACACGTGTTTTGGCCGCGAGTTTGCTCGGATTTTCTGATTGCAAAATTTTCAGACGAGTTTTGCAAAACTCACAGCATACCGAAAACTCTGGGCATGTGAGTTTTCCACGAGTTTCCACATCCGCCTGGTTACTGTACGGCAGTGCCGGATCGACCCGTCTTGAAGGAAAACGAAGTGGGGTTTCCGCTCTCTCATCAGCACAAACGAGTCTCATACTGCACGGGTTCGTACCGGTTTGCGTCATGGACGCCCCTATCACTTCATCTACCCAGAGTCCATCAACGGATCGAAGCACCACAAGATCTGCCACATATGCCGCTAAAGCAATCGCAGAAGACATACAAGTAGAAGCTTCTAAAAAGCGGTCCTCTAAAAACGGCCCCCCTCAGCCCGTCAAGACGAAACAGCTCGCCCTTTCGACTGAGAACTACCCTCCCTGATGGTGTCATTTGGGAATTGGACTATTATGGGACAGTTCCCGCCAATTGTTTGAGTCCTGTAAACTCATGCATGCGAAAACCATAGGCGCCATTGCACCGAAAAGCGCGGGCTTTTCATTATTCTAAATGCCATTGCACAATCACATAAACATGTACTGACTAATGTTGCAATCCCCAGGGTGCACAGCTGTTGTTTTCTTACGATCTGCAATGCCACCCTCCATGAGACGACAAGCATTATTGCTCGCAAAAAAGCAAGACAGACTGCGACACCAGTCCCAAAAACGCAAGGAGGTCGTGCTTCTCTTGTAACAGGGCAAAAAGGTGCGGGAGGTCACGCGCAGGACAGAAGTGTCAAGGACCACTATCTCACGACTGAAACAGTGTCTGAAAACTGATAATATTCCTGGCCTCAATCACTTTTGTACGGAAAACATACAACCGGGTTCGAAACCGGTTGTAAACGGCGACGAAGCAGTCATTATTAATGATCGTCTGAAGCTCGCAGCGGAAAGAGGTTTTGCTGTTGACGTTGACACGTTCAAACATATTCTGTCACGCGTAGCGTCTGATGGCCGCCAAGGCTGGAAAAAGCAGCTTCCATCCGATGAAAACTGTACGCACTTATCGAGCTCGACATAAGGACATAGCATACAAAAAGGTGGAGAACAAAGAAGCAGCCAAACTGGCAGCAGAGTGCTTCCGACACGTAGAAACTTTTTTCTCCACTGTCGCGCGTGTTGCAGAGTTTCGGCCAGGAATACTAGATAATCCGGGAGCAGTATGGAACATGGACGAAACTGGAGTTGATGTAGTGCACTGTACTATGTAGCAGGACAGCTGTTCTTACCCGCCAAAATCGCGGCGGTCCGCCACCACGTGTACGAGGGGTACACGTGGATTACTCTGTCTGTCTGCCGGACCTCATCGGCGGCCGCTTGTAATTCCCCTGTAAACCGTCGGGCCTATAGGGGCTTTCACTTGGTCCCCTCGGGGCTACACCCGTTATATTCTATTTATTCTGATTTACAGTATAATTTTGCTTCGTCATTATGGCAACGGGGACTATATCCCTAATGCCGGATTTTAGTGATCACTATAGTGATCACAGCTTTTGAAAGGACAGTACTTCGGCGCATGAAATGATTTCTGAGATCTGAGAAAACAGCCGTGTTCCTGACGTTGTGTGTGACCACTATGCAAAGTTTCACTTGCAAGGCCGCAAAATTGACTCAATGACATTCGGACAAAGTTGGGTCGTCAGACCCTTTTCCGGGGGCGTGAAAAAGGCCTATCGATCACTATAGTGATCATTAGGCCTCTTGTTTTTACTCCTACGACACGACTTGTTAAGTTCCCAAACTACCGTGAAGAAGTATTATTCTTTAACTGAAACGACGTCGACGGGTCGGACGCTCATTACTGCTACCTCCCCAATCTGATCTGAGTCTCGTATATCCCTCAGATGGGGTACTTGGCTCTGCAGTCGCTGTTTGGTTCACAGGGTTGCCATTCCCACTCCGTTCATCCACTGCAATGGTTAACTTCGGGGTTTGACGAAGTTTTAACTCCTTTGCAGTTGGCCAGATACTCCAACAACTCTTCCGCAATCCTGCATACGTCCTGGTACACAAAGGCGCGGCACAAAGATTGCAAGTGTAAGTTGTTCGGTGACCCCTCCACAGTCCCCCATTCTGCCCACACAACGCACAATACAACACTCGAACTTGTTTAGGACTGTGTCCACGCACAGATAGTCGAAGTGCAGTGCCATCAACACCATTAAAAACAATAAACGTTTCCTCTTTCGGGCGTGTGCTACTGCAATTAACCTTTTAACTTCATCTGGCGCAACGATCTCTTCAGATCCAGCAATTAGCTCCTCCACTTGAATGTTTGCGGCATGGGAAAGGAGCTCTTGCGAGACTTCAAACATAAAATCCGCAGTAGCTTGAACCTTGTTGAGCATGTTTCGGTAGCTCTCTAGACTCTGAAAAGCTTGTTCAGATACAAGCAAGTCTTGTCTTTCAAACATACGCCACCCGAAGAACGCGTTTATAGCCAGAGTCTTGATTGTCTGCGAGACAATCTTTTGCTCCCACTTGAAATGGGAGGTTGAACTTCGCAGATTCGCCCTTTGCTGTGTTGCGCCATCAACGCCCGCCTTCGTTTTGGAGTAGAAACTTTGCAAAGCATGCTTGAAAAGCTTCAATGGGACAAAATCGCCCTTGTCTCTCACATTCCCATCAATTATCTGCCAAAACTTCAGTCTGCTGGATACAGTTTGTCTGTATGCGCGTACCAGGTCGGCTGTGCCCTATTACAGGAGCAGCCGAGCGGTGACCGCTTACCGATCGGTTATTGGAGTCGCGCCCTCACGGACGCGGAGAAGAACTACACCACTACCGAGAAGGAATGCCTTGCTGTCGTGTGGAGCGTCCTCACGCTTCGACCATATCTATATGGGAACACGTTTGACCTCCGTACGGATCATGAGGCCCTCCGATGGGTCCTCAACATGGCGGATAGCTCCGGCCGGCTAGCGCGCTGGCGTCTCCGCCTAGCTGAGTACGACTACGACGTACAGTACCGACTGTAGCATAAACACCCCCAACGGCGGAGGGGTGTTGCTAACAGTCCGACGGTGACCCTTGATCGGCGGAAGACGGGGGACTCCTCCTGCTCACGGAACCAGGCACGGGCCCGGTAGCAGTGTGGTAGAGCGGGTCGGGGTAGGTCGCGCGCACGCACGAGCGGATCGACGCCTCGACGCCCCGGAGCAGCGCTGGGTAACGTACCAGCGCTGACGGGCGGAGGCGGATCCCGGCTCGCTCGCGTGTCGCGCAACCCGACCCGTGCCGGTCCCTAACTAAAAGGCGCACGAGGGTGTCGCCTAATTAGAGTAAGCTGGAGGGTTTTGCCGTACCTTGGTCCTCCCCCCCCGCCAGCGCCCTTCCTCCTATTTAATATACAAGTCGACGTTATCATACTATAGTACAGTACCGTGCTACTGTACCAGTGCGGGTCGTCCCGCACTGAAATACTGTCAGCCATCGGGCTGACAGCACACGTGTCGTACACGTGTGCCGGCGCACGCGCTGTAAGATATGCGCGCACGCCCGCTGTAAGGTTCGTACCTTACAGCGAGATCTAGATCTAATTGCAAATCTAATGTATACAGTGGTCGTCGGCAATTATGCCACATCGCCCCCCACTTAACGGTGAACGTCCGCGTTCACCCCGGCTTGTAGAAGTGGCCATGTCGATTCCCGTAGCAGTCCGGATCGTACCCGAGGTCGCCAGTACGCCACCCCTTCCATTGGGTTCGAGCCCGGTCCGTCGTCTGCCCATCGCTCCTTTTCCCCTTTGTCGCCTCCTTGTCCCCAGCGACTTCCCGTGTCGCGCCGTATTCCTCTTTTTCTCCCCCGCCCTTCCATCTCCTTGCGTCTTGGTCGGCGCCTCACCTGACGTCGCCCGCCCCTTGTTCTCCGTCCGAATCTCGTCTGGACCGTCGGAGTCCTTCCTCTCGCTGGGCGACTCCGATTCCTACTCGTCGATGTCGGCGCCTCTCCCGAGCCCTTCCGTATCCCCGGGGACGATCCCCTCGTCGAGTGTACACGCCGTTCCTCGTGGGGAAGTTACTTCCCGTCAACTAGAGCCGCCGTCGCTCCTGCGAGCCACCTTACCGCCGTTCCAGAAGTCCCGGAGCGCGGGGGACTCGCCACCGTCGATCGAGCTCGTCCCCGCGTCGGCGCCCCCGGCTTCACATGTTGTCGATTCCGCCGTCGCCCGAGGCCCGTCCTCGGCTGGAGAGGAGGACAATGCTGGCGGAAGGTGGTTTGGTTCGCCGTTAGAGCGGTCTGCCCCGCTGCCCGTCGAACGTCTTCGCTTTTCGTGGCGCCGGTTCGCCTGTTCGGGCGTGACCATGAGTGAGCTACTGTCTCACGATCGCCTCCGCCCCGACCTGCTGCGTGTTCGCCGAGTATACAAAGCAGGCGGTGCGGAGGAGGCGTCGCTGATGCTGGGGAGGCTCACCGCAGACGGCGTCGGTGCGGCGTACCAAATCCCCGACGCCATCCACAGCGAGCGGACCTTCGTGTACAGTGCGAGCGAGGCCGACTACGTGGATCAGATGGCGTCTTATCTGTTGGGACCCGGTCGTGGTGAGCCTCGTCGGTTCGTCCTGGCCGCCGTGCCGGGGCTGTACGTCAGTCCCAGACCCTACGCCTATTCGAAGGCGAGGGCCGCCTTACAAAAATCTGCCTGCTCCCTAATGCGTCTGCACGGGGTCGCCATCTCTCCTCACGATTGGGCGGTGTATCGACGTTCCGACGAGGAAGACGGGCGAGTCTTCCGTGCATCCGCGTTCGAGCGGGAGTTGTCGCCGGGGGATTTTCCGCCACTCCCCGTTGTCGTAAGGGAGGCACTCCCTTCGTTGGGAGTGCATCCTCTTCTCCCTTACCTTCTAAAGCATTTCGGCTTCATTTGCGCCGATCCGCGTCATCCCGCCTATTCAGCCGTCATGTTCAATCTAGAAAGGGAGTGGGCCTGGTCTCTGGGTAATGCCTTCATGACCGAGGTGTCCGTACAAAGCCGTGTCTTCTTGCAACCGCCCGAGGTGTTGGGGTTCTTCGGAAGGGTAGCGGCAGACCCTCCCCTGGTGCCCCTACACCCGCTCGAGCGCAGCACATCGCACGTGTCTTGGGCATGTACGGCGGTGCTGGAGTTGATGCAGCGCGCCGACGAGGTGCCAGAACGGCATCGACGTCCATGGACAGGTTTCACTACCGGCGACCGTAGTATCTACCTCACTTACCAACTGGCCACCGATGCCTTCGTCGCGCGGTCCCTCCCGACGGCGGCCTCCCCTAGTCGTCCTGTACGCGGTGGCGGCGTCGGATCCACCCCGCGGGAGTCGCAGAGGAAGCGCTATCGGGACTTGGATGGTGAGGCCGCCGCGGTTGGGGGAACTGGCACGAACCCCTTTCAGCCCCCTACCGTTAGCAACGGCCTCTATGGCTCCTTGGAGGGGCCTTCCGTCCTCCCGGTTCCGCCCCTTCACCCGCGGGCGGGGGAAGATCCACTGGAGGAGTCGGCGAGTCGTCGTATTATGTCGGCACGCGCCGATGTCAGGGCTGTCCCTGGCTTAGCTCAGGCCTTAGGGACGTCGGCGGATCGTCCGTGGCAATTCGGGGGCCTTCTTCGGACGTTGGCGTCGTGGTATCTGTTGCGTAGCGACGAGGCCCGCCGTCTGGGCACCGAACGCGAATCATACGCCTCCGAATTGCGTCGACTGAAGCACGAGGTGGAGACCTTACGTCAGACCTCCGTGGAGCACGCGAACGCTCTCGAGCAGTCCCACGTCGAACGGGACCGCTACCGTCGAGAGCGCGATGAGCTCCGCTCTCTCCGTGTCGGTGCTCCATCCGTGCCGCGGCACGCCATGCGCGACCCTTACGAGGACCAGACGTACGAACCCTCTCGGTCGTACGGGACCGCGCCCTCGGATGCCGCGGCCATTCGTTGGTCGCAGGACGAGGAGGTGGCGATGCCGCCGCTGGCGGACGTCCGGGTGGGGTTGCCTCGGCACCCCTGTTATTGTCCGTCGAAACCCTACGCCTCGAGTCCATCGTCCGCACCGAACGGACCGGGGCAGTGACCGTGCCACTCCGATACTTTTACTCCCTTCGTCCGTAAAGCCACTAGGGCCCTTTGTCCGCGTGTCCGATTCACGCGTGGATTCGCTCCTCCGAACCTTCGCTATTCTTCGTCTGTCCACCCTCGGATCTCTTCACCACGGGCCCTGCCGAAGGAACGACCTGCGGCATCCGCTGGTCCGCTCCTCTTCCCGTCGAGCGTCTTCGATTTCCATGGCGCCGGTTCGCCTGCTCCGGGGTGACCGTGGGCGAGCTGCTGTCCAATGTAGATGGCGTGATTATGAGTTTTTTTCGATGTTTCAGATTTTCCCGCGAAAACAATTTTTGGCCGAAATTTTGTGTATGACAAAAACATCTTATCGCGCGACAAAAGGTCTTGATGACTTTTTCGATTTGTGGTGAGGCAACGCACTGTACGCCTCCTACCTATAAGGGACGCCGGTGTTCGTGCGATAAGCGTGGCGCAACCCTCTTTCGTCCTCCCCTCAGTCGTCGTGGCTCCGGTTGCATGCGAACGCACGCCTAACGGTGGCCTTCCCTGTTCCTCACCTCCAGGTCTCATCCTTCGACGTCTCTGTCGTCGGTTTCTGGGGTAGTAATGCGCGAGCCGTCCGCGCGCCCGTGATAAGAGTATCCTCGTAGGTCGCTGGTGGTAACCCTCTCGGTCGGGCGGAAAGCTATTGCCCCTTCCGCCGTGGAGGGTTGTCGTCACGTCCTCAGCGGCACGAGCCGCCTGCCTTCTTTGCTCTCCGAAGGGGGCCATTCCCCCGTGTTCTAACACGTCATGTCGCGGGGATCGATAGTCCTGCCGGCGAGCTCCTCTCTCGACTTCTCGTCTTCCCGAAACGTCCAGACCGGCGTAGCTCCCGTAGTATGGGGCCGCGCAGCGGTATGGAGGAGGGACCCTTTCTCTCCAACAGGGCTCGACGAGGGTCGCCGTCTTTTCGTCGCGCCCTTCAGTTGTCTCGCCGTTACCATTTCCTTCCCTCGTAATTACCTTCAGCGTCAACGCATCGCGGAGGCGCTCGAACAGTAGCTTCACTTTCACGCCGTCATTACGTCGGAGCGGTGAGGATACCCGCGGGTCGCGTGTGAAGAGGCGTGGCTGTTCTTGGCTCGGCGTTACCTGGTCTCTCTACGCGTAACGCGTACCGGGGGTGTCGGCGGGGGTCGTCCCTCACCGGACTACCCATCCGCGAGCGTCGGTTTTTCTTCCGTGTGTCGACGGTTCGGTTCTCCTCGTGTCGAGTTGCCCAGTCCGACGAGAGCGTCGGGCTACCCCCTCAGCAGGGCGATGCGCTCTTGAAAGGCGCTCGCGCGCTTGTCGCGCGCGACTTCCTCCCCGCGTCGAGAGGGGAGGTTCCTCTTGGTCGACGGCGTAGGCTTGTTTGCGTGTCTTCCGGTGGTCGCTCCCGGTCCGGTGTGCGCGGCGTAGCCTGTCCCTGCTACTCGACGGAACCGTAAGGAATGCTCGCAGCGCGATGGACGTGTGAGTAGCGAGGGCGGGATCAGGTCCGCGTTCTCCGGCGCCCCTCGCCGTCGGTGGCGACGGCTCGTACTCGCGTATAGTCGTCGACACGCAGCGGGTTCAGGGGAGCAAAGCCGGTCGGCGACTTGAGTTACGCGCGACGAGATGGCGAGGCGCCCGCTTGGTGAGCGGACGTGTGTACCCTCGGGCGTGTTCTCGCTGTACCCGCCCTTGAACCGCCGCCGTCCGCCTTTCCATGACTTGTCCGGTGGTGTGCAGTACCAGCACACGCAATGCACGTGCTGGTGTAATTTACCTTCCTTGATTTGACGTTATTTTTGGAGGGTGGTGGCGGTGGTCATTTCGTGATGACGCGAGCGGTGTTGTTGCGTGGTACGCAAACTCCGGCGACGCTCGCGTGTAATTTCCCCTCACCTCTTAATTTTCCTTATTATAGGGCGGCTGTCTGCGGCGGTTTTGGGGTGTCTTGCATCCGTGCGCGGGTATAACTATCTTGGAGCGTGTTGCGCCGGACGTCTCCCAAGCATGATACGTCTCGTGCGCGCAATCGCGCGCCTTCGACCCCTACCCCGATCATCACCTTCATCGATCGGCCTTGACGGGGCCTATTTGCCCCCTACGCCGGCTTCCCTTTGCAGGTTATCGTCTCATTCATTGGGCGTCCTTACCCTCTACTCCGCCGGGGATATTATTTTCTCTCTCTGCACCGTCGTGCTATTGTCGATCACAGCGATGACTACGATTCTTCAGGCAGTTCGTACTGCCCTGCTCCTACTTCTTGCGTCTTCGGCCTCGGCGAAGTCAATACGGCTTGACTTCGGTACGTTTCCTCTGTCCCTACTCGTGATAGATCAGTTCTGACCATAACGAAACGGTTCGATTTAACCGCCCCGAGGCGGTTGAGGGCCCCCCACTTAAGACTGAACGTCTGCGTTTAGTTCCAGAGTGAGATCGCTACCTGTACGCGCTCGAAGTCTTTTCTCGTAGCGCGACACTAATTCCTCGGGTACGTGTGTGCGTGCTGTCCAAGTTGGTTGGTCGTAGTCCGCCCACTTGATGAGGAACTCCGTAGTTCCGTCCTCCATGTTTCGATGCCGGAGTAGTCGTTCGACGGCATACTGAGTACCCTCGGTGACCTTGTCGGCAAGGTCACCCGGGGTTGTCGTACTCGTCCGTGGTGCGTCCGTCGGTGGTGGCGCGTACACGCAGCGGTCTGCAGAGACGCGCTCAGTAGCGCCATCACGATCGATCGTGATGGTGCGGCGGTCGTTCGCAAGGACGCGGTAGGGTCCGACTGCCGGGGACGCCAACTTATTCGACGTCTTACCCCCATCGGTGGGGTTGAGGTATACATATTCGCCGGGACGGAGTCGCGTGTTGATCCGCCGTATGCGCTTATCGAAGTCGCGCTTGTAGCGGGCCTGCGTCCGATGCAGGCTCTCGTAAGCCTTCTGAATGGTAGAGTCCAAGGTCATGAGGAACTCGGCGCGTTGGTTTCCCCTATCGGAAGGGGGTGTCTCATCGTCGGCTCGTTGAAGAGAGAACTCCGGTGGTGGCCTACTGAGCACGAACTCGAATGGCGTGGTGCGCGTGGTGCAATGAACGTGGGAGTTATACGCGTACGTAAGCGGCCCCACGTACACGTCCCAGTCATCTTGATGCTCGCCTACGTAGTTTCGAAGCATTGCGGCGATCGTTCGGTTGTATCGCTCGACTTGTCCGTTAGTCTGCGGATGGTACGCCGACGTAAATAGGTTCGTAATCCCGAGAACCCGGCACGTGCTGTGGAAGAACTTGGAGTTGAACTGCGGTCCGTTATCCGACAGTAACGTGCGCGGGACGCCGTATTTAAATACCCAGGCGTCACAGAACGCAACTGCGACAGTGTAGGCGATAATCGTACGTAGTGCGACGACCTGCGTGAGCTTAGTAAAGCGATCGGTAATTACGAGCAGGAACCGTTTTCCTGCCTTCGTCTTGGGGAACAGACCCAAGATGTCGATGGCCAGGCTCTCGAGCGGCCGCGTTGCTGGGAACAACTTCAAACGGTTGAGGTGTTTCCGCAACTTAACCCGGTTCATCGCGCAGGTCCGGCACCCCCGCACCGTCGCGGCGACGTCGGCGGCGAGATGGGGCCAGTAGTACTCGCGACGGAGCGCGAAGTACATGCGATTCTGGCCCGGGTGTCCCGCGATGGCCGGGTTGTGGCACAGTCGTAGCAATCGTGCGCGCAGCGTTCGAGGGACCACCACCTGTCCGATATCAGGGTCGAAGGGGTGTCTCCGTTTGAGCACCCCCTGGTGGACCTCGAAGAACGCGGAGTCCCGGGACTCAGACTGTCGTGCCAAAACGGTTTGGCAGAAGTCATCTACGCGTTGCTCTTCGGCGATCTCCTCTATCGTAAGAGGAGCCGGAAGGTCGTCCTGTGGAGGGGCGACCGCGGAGGCGAGCGCGCCAGCCTCGTGGTCTGCGGAGCGCTCGATGTCGGTGGCGTCAAACTCTTCATTCTCTTCCCAAAACGAAGTGGGTCCTTGGAGAGCGGGGGCTTCGTCGTCGCCCCTCAGCTCTCCGCGCGCTCGGGCGCGCGACCTTCTTCCTGAGTTGGCTTGGTTCCGTGTCGTCGCGAAGACGTGCTCGACCTCGTGGTCGCAGCTCACGGCGCAAACGTGGTCTGCGAGCTCGTTCGATACGTCTTGAACGGTCGTGCCCGCGTCGAAGGTAGGAATATCGTCGTCCACCTCGACGGCGGGGCGAGGGTCGTTGGCGACTCTCGGCGACACGAGACGTGAAAGGGCGTCGGGAACCTGGTGTACACGTCCGGGGCGGTACTGAATGGTGAAATCGTATTCAGCCAGACGTAACCGCCACCGGGTTAGTCTTCCGGAGCTCTCGGCGAGGGACATGAGCCATCTCAACGCGTCGTGATCCGTTCGGACGGTGAACTTTGTTCCTTCGATATACGGCCGCAGTGTGCGGACGGCCCACACTACGGCGAAGCACTCTCGCTCCGTGGCGCTGTAGTTGCGCTCACTGTCGTTCAGCGAGTACGACCAATACCCGACGGGACGCCAATCGTTTGGCTGGTCGTGCTCTTGGAGCAGCGTGCACCCTAACTGATAGGCGCTCGCGTCGGTGTCGATCATGTACGGTCGGCCGTGTCGGGGCAGCGCGAGAATCGGCGGTTTGATCATCCGTTCCTTCAACGTCTCGAAGGCTTGTAGTTGGGCCTCCGTCGGGTCATCGAAGTTTGGGTCCGCGTTTTTGCGCGTCATGTTCGTTAATGGACGCGCAATTTTCGCGAACCCCCTGACGAAGCGGCGGTAGACTTTGCACGCCCCGAGGAACGAGCGCACTTGCGTCAACGTCCTCGGGAACGTGAACATCTTGAAGGCATCCGCCGCCGCTTCGGCGACACTCAGCTTACCTGGGGAGATGACGTGCCCCAGGTAGTGCACCTTGGGACGGAAGAAGCTGCACTTCTTGAGCTTGAGGGAAATACCGGCGCTCCTCAACAAGCTCAAGACAGTGTCCAGGTGCGTTGCGTGTTCCGCGTGCGTACGCGAGAACACAATGACGTCGTCGAGATACACGAGGCATATCTGCCACCTTACGCCGGATAAAATAATGTCCAATGCACGTTGGAAGGTGGCCGGTGCCCCCTTCAGCCCGAACGGCATGCGTAAATGGCGGAACGTACCCATATGCGTCGTGAAGGTAGTTTTATCCCGGTCTTCCGGCGCGACCGGGATCTGCCAGTAGCCGGAGTTGCAGTCCAACGTCGTAAACACGGCGGCATCCCCAAGCGAATTGATGCAGTCATCCATGCGGGGCAGCGGATACGAATCCGCCGCCGTCTTGGCGTTGAGGCGGCGGTAATCAACGCAGAACCGAAGAGAGCCGTCTTTCTTCGGTACGAGCACCACCGGGGACGCCCACTCGGTGCTCCCGGGCTCGATGACGCCGGCGTTCAACATCTTGCTGACCTCCTTTGCGACCATTTCTCGCATTGCGGGCCCCTTACGATATGGCATCGAGCGCATCGGCTTCGTACCCGGTTCGAGGGCAATGCGGTGCTCCGTGGCTCGGATCGTTCCGAGTGCACCGCTCCACAGACTCGAGTGCTTACGGAGCATCTCGAGTACGTGGCCACGGAGCTTGTCATTCTCGATGTAGGACAAGTCGATTTCTTTTTTCCAATCCATCGGCGGATTTTCGGGATCCTTTTTATGGGGAAGTACAGTACTCCCCGCCGTCGGTTGGCATAAGGGTGACCGTTCGTCCGGGTCGACTCTCCTGCCCCCGGCGGTTGTCTTATTGTCGGAGTTGGATCGACCAACTCTTACCGCCCCGACTTGATCGGTCAAGTCGGTCATCCCCTCGGCGACCCTACGTTCGGGCGTGAGGATCGCGAGGGGGTTGCGCTTCGCGTATCCCACGACGGTGTGCTTCGGAAGCCGCCTCTCTCGTTGCGAGAAGTTTGCGACGATGACGTCGAAGGTCTGGTTCGGCAGGACCTCGACGACGCCATTCGTCAGCCTCACTCCATGTTGATGTTGGAGTGAGGGCTTTGGCTCCAGGAAAACGAGGCCCCTCCCCGCGGTTGTCACGCGCACTCGGGCTTGCGACATCGCGGGGATGGTAACCCAGCGGGCGATTCGGATCGCCTGCGGGGCCTCATCCCGCACATCCGGCCGGTTCGTTTGACGTCCGTGCCGCCTGGTAGGGGGAGTCGGCTCCCCCTTTTCGTCGACTATGGCTACGGAGCCACCTTGACGAAGTTAGAGCTTCTGTCCGTCGACGTCTATGCGGCGCACGTGCGCATCGATGAACGCCGTACCCAACAGAACGGGAACAGCGAGCTGTTCGGCCACCACGAAAGGTATGCGGAACGTCGTGTTTCGCAACCGGACCGCGAGGCGGACGACCGCCGTAAGTCGAAGTGGGTTGCTGTTCGCGCCCGCCAGTCGGGGTAATGGCGCGTGCCGTATTACGTAGCGGGTCCAGTCGAGAGGGAGGTCGGCCTTCCTCACTAAGTTGTACCCCGAGCACGTATCGACGGCGATCGTGTGAGATTTGAACGCATTGCCTTCGGTGGCCACAGAGCCCAAGACGTTATATATTTTCGACGTCATTAGGCATACGATGCCGTCCACCACCTTAGGCGCGACCTTGTACGCGAGATCGTTCCGCCAAGGTCGTCGCCTCCGGTTCAGGCCCCTCTTGCGTTTCCTTCTGCCCGAGTCGCGGGGCGTCCGCGGTTCAGTGACGCCCTCTCGGGTACTCGGTTCCGTACGTACCGGACAATTTGTTGGCGGGTCTTGGCTCACGGGAGTCAGCGGGTCGACCGGCTCTTGACGGTCTTCGTTGCCCCCTTCGCGTAGGTTAAACAACACCGGGACTTCGGGCGTCCCGGTATGGGTCCCTTTTGACGTCGGGCTTACAGAAGCCTCGGCGTTCGCTCCCGTCTGTATCGGCGTTGCCGGAATCCCCATGCTCGTGTCCGGCGGCGGGGGATATATTATCGGCAAATAACCCCCGTGCCCATGGTGAACACGTGGGGTACGGTCTAGTTCGAGGGGACAAGACGGCTCACGCGACCGCGTGTACGTAACCGTCTTCACCCTTTTTTCGAACTACCCGTGCTATCGGATCCAACCTCCTGGCTATCGACGGCCAGGTCTTCTTCGGGTAGCGGGCCGCGTGGGTCCGGACGATTCCCCCACTGCGGCTCGGCGGCCTTGGCGAAGTACTCGGGTACTTCTGGGCCTTGACCTGCGGCGTCCGGTCGTCGCAGGATATGGGGGACGAAGAGAGTCGGTTCTCCTTCATGACCCTCCGTGGGTAGACGGTACGGATCCTCTACCCAGTCTTGCAGGTACATTATCGCATTTTGTACCTGCTGAGGTAACCGAAAACGGTCTCGGTCCTCTCCCTCTCCTTGGCACGGGTACCTTGTGTCCGCCTGGCGATAGGCGGGTCGATCCCGACGATCGACTTCGTTACGACGGTACCCGCCTCCACGGGGGGCGAAGCGTGTGCCCTCACCCGTTCGGTTCGGGAAACCTTGACGTGGGGCACGGCCCTCGCCCACCGCTTGCCGGAGGAGATTACGCGCACCGGGGCGCGTCTCCATCTTGTAGCGGTAGTTCCTGTACGCCGTGAACATTCGTTGTTCCGGCGACAGGAACGGGCACGCGTACATGGCATGCACGGACGTACGGCATAGCCAGCACACGTACGCGCTGCCGTCCGTTGAGGCGAAGGTCGCCGCGTGCCGCTCCTCCTCATCGGTGAGGAGGGGCACGCGAGGCGAGGCGCTTCCCTTACTTCGACTCGAGATATCGAGCTCGGCGACGCGGGGGTCCGTGCCCCTTGCCACTCTCGGAGTGGCCGCGAATGCGGTCGCGTAACTCGACGTCGTTCCGGTCGACATCGGTGAGGGGGTTCGTGCCCCCACGGGCCCTGCTCCTTGCGTAATGAGGACAGGGTCGGCCTGCCACTCATCCTCCCCGATATGGAGGGTCGAGGCGGGCGAACTTGTCGCGGCGGACTTCGTAGTCCTGCCAGCCTTCCCTGCCGGTTTCGAATCCGGCAGAGGTAAACCGCGCCGGGCGCGGTACGTTGTACCTTCCGCCGTGGCGATACGGCGGATGGTCGGAAGATCGGTCTTCTGACTGCCTGGCATCCTTTGCACAGTTTCGGATACTGCGGCACGGGTTGCCGGTGCAAGTCCCCGCACGAAGTAGTGAGTGAGGGACTGTTTGGAGAAGACTGCCGTGCATCGGAACGCGGCAGTCTCGAGTCGGTCAGCAAACGTGCTTTCCGTCTCATGCGATTGCTGTCGCGCCGTAGCGACAGCGTCGTACGCTTCACCTAACACGTCGTCGGTTAGGTAGCGTTTCAGGAACTGGTTCACGAGCTCCGGCCAACTCACGTCGTCGTGTAGTTGGCCGGCGCGGAGGCCACGCATCGTATAACTCGTATACAGGCGCTTTGCGTCGCGCTCTAAGAAGTGCGCGAGGACTCTCACCGCAACACCTTCGGTCAGGTTTTGCGAGTTGAAGGTTATCCGGATATCCTTCAAGAACGGCAGCAGCTCGATCGGGTCCGTACCGTCGAAGCTACGCATCGTGGGACGGATGCCGCGACAGCGTTGGACGTACTTCGCGATCCGTCCCGCGTCACCCGAGGTGACGAGCCTCGAGGTGTTATCCAAGCGGTACATACGATAGTCAGCGACGGCGCTGAACTCTTGGATCATCGTATGCACCGGCTCGAGCCCGGGCTCGGCGAGACCTAGCGTGCCGAAGGAGGTAACCGGTAGCGTACGGACGTCTACCGGACCTGGGTGCTCGGCGTAACTCGCCGGCGGGTGGCCGCCCCAGCGGGGATCGACGGAGAACATCGGTTCTCCGGATCCGCGGGCGGCTCCTCCACGGTCCTGTTCGTCCGCGTACGATACGCGGTCCATTTGC
This sequence comes from Chondrus crispus, assembly GCF_000350225.1. Lineage (NCBI taxonomy): Eukaryota > Rhodophyta > Florideophyceae > Gigartinales > Gigartinaceae > Chondrus > Chondrus crispus. Next base: position 102,986 of record NW_005179044.1, on the reverse strand, counting down.
CACCTACTTCCGGGGATAGGAGGCAATGCTTGGGTCTCGGACGCGAGATTTGCGCCCATCGGTGAACGGTTTCCTTCCGCAGTCCGACTGGCGTCGGCGCCCGTCGGACGCCAACCTTCCGGAGCGACGGCGCTCGGAGGTACGACACCACCGGGCCCTGTCGAGGGGGCACCGGGCAGCCTTGCGGCCATGGTCCGTTCCATGTCACGAGAACGCTGTCGCGTAGCATTGAGCTCGGCGGAGAGGTGCGCGAACGCACCCAACTGTTCTGCTGACGGGGACGGTCGATCGTCGGGACGTCTCGTCGAGGTCGGCCTCGTGGGGCGACCTTGCCCGTGCAGTACGGGCTGTGCGAGGCGTGAGTCTTCGACGAGCACCAGTCGCGAGTGTAACTCGTCGACTAGTGCTCGGAGATTCTCCAAGGACTGGCTGACTCGATCGAACCTCCCTTCACGTAGGGAGCGGAGCTCGTCCATACATCGCGAGTGGACGGCGTCCGTCACGTCTATCCGGAGTGAAGTACGGACTTCCTCGATGTAGTCAGCTATGCGATCGAGCATCGCAGCCGCTTGTCCTTCGGGGGACTCGGGCGACGGTTCGCGGTCTCGGAGACCGGCGTCGCCGTCGCCGAACGGCGGTGATGGTGCGTGCATAGCGGCCGCCCTCGGATCCGCCGGTTCGGACCGGATCGAGGTGGCGTATTCTTGACTCATCTCAACGCGTACGGACGCGGAGGAAAAAGAAAGTCTTCTCGGAAAGATCTCGGGGTCTTCTAGGTCGGGAGACCACTGTAGCATAAACACCCCCAACGGCGGAGGGGTGTTGCTAACAGTCCGACGGTGACCCTTGATCGGCGGAAGACGGGGGACTCCTCCTGCTCACGGAACCAGGCACGGGCCCGGTAGCAGTGTGGTAGAGCGGGTCGGGGTAGGTCGCGCGCACGCACGAGCGGATCGACGCCTCGACGCCCCGGAGCAGCGCTGGGTAACGTACCAGCGCTGACGGGCGGAGGCGGATCCCGGCTCGCTCGCGTGTCGCGCAACCCGACCCGTGCCGGTCCCTAACTAAAAGGCGCACGAGGGTGTCGCCTAATTAGAGTAAGCTGGAGGGTTTTGCCGTACCTTGGTCCTCCCCCCCCGCCAGCGCCCTTCCTCCTATTTAATATACAAGTCGACGTTATCATACTATAGTACAGTACCGTGCTACTGTACCAGTGCGGGTCGTCCCGCACTGAAATACTGTCAGCCATCGGGCTGACAGCACACGTGTCGTACACGTGTGCTGGCGCACGCGCTGTAAGATATGCGCGCACGCCCGCTGTAAGGTTCGTACCTTACAGCGAGATCTAGATCTAATTGCAAATCTAATGTATACAGTGGTCGTCGGCAATTATGCCACACCGACCCGGCATTAAGCACCAACTCGCGGATGGTGTATCACGCCTCGTAGTGGACGGCGCGACCTCCGAACCTGTTGACGACGAGGTCCCGTGTTTCGCGGTACAATGGCGAGAGGAGGACCATAACCCCCGCCAAGGTACCGTACACTGGGAGATCCCCGTTGACCCGGGGAGAGCTGAGCACGCGTTCGCGGTTATACCCGAAGAACGCGACGTCTCATCCGTAACGGTGGAAGAGTTCCTGCGGGAACAGGCCGAGGACCCCTTCTGTAGGGCGGCCGCCGAGACCGTGGGGAACCCGGACTCGCGCTGCGACGTCGACCGATATGGGTTCGTCGTCCGCAAGTCCTCCCTCGATGGGACCCTACAGCGGGTCGTACCTAAACGGTTGAGAGCAAAGGTACTGTACCTTGCTCACCACCCCCGTCTAGCCGGACACCCGGGCGGTACGAGGATGTACTATACCCTCCGGCGGGAATATTATTGTCCTCATGTGGCCAATGACGCCTTCAGTACCGCACGGAATTGCGCGTCATGCGCTGCCACCCGGGGAACCCTGGTGAGGCACCAGAAGGATCTCAAGCTCTTCCCAGCGGCAGGACCGCTGGATTTCGTCGCAATGGACCTGCTTGGCCCTTTACCGAAGACGGCGCACGGGAATCGCCACGTGCTCGTCATGACCGACCGGTTCACCAAACTGACGCGCAGTATCCCGTTACGGACCACTACCGCGTCGGTTGTGGCAAACGCCTTCTTGGACAACTGGGTCTACGTATTCGGCGCACCACGTTACGGGCTAACCGACAACGGACCGCAGTTCGCCGCCAAGTTCTTCGACGCGGTGTGTGCCCTCCTGGGGGTGAGGCATTACCTGACTACCGCCTATCACCCCCAGACGAATGGGCAAACCGAGTGGTTCAACCGTACTCTGGTACAGCGCCTCCGACACTATGTCGCGGAGCACCAGAGGGACTGGGACGACTACATCCAGCGCCTGACCTTTGCGTATAGCACGCAGGTCCACCGGTCAACGGAGACAACCCCGTTCGACCTGGTGCTGACGCGACCACCGTCCGGGTTGGCACTGCCTGGTACTGTACCGCAAGATGCCGTCTCCAACACGGAAGATCCGAGGACCCCGGTACAGTACAAGCGCGCGACGCTGCGCAAACTGCGCGACGCCCTTGAGCGCGCGCGGGTGAAACTAACCGCGGCGCAAAGGCGATACAAGGCCGACTTCGATAAGAAGGTGCGTTTCCGTCCGGTCATCGAGGTGGGAGACCTGGTCTATGTCGACCGCCCACCTCGGCCATTAACGAGTACCGAACGGGGAGACCTGCCAAGTAATGACGGGGGACCCTCCGTCAAGCTTTTACCGAAAACGGAAGGCCCGTTTCGGGTCCGATCCGCTTCGGATACCACAGTGGTCGTCGATCAAGACGGGGTCTCAAACCGCGTGAGCATCAATCGGATAACCCAGATGCCGCGGGGACCCCGCCACGTCACTGCGGCCGCCCCGACCCAGCCCGCCGCGGACGGAGAACCCAAACCCGCCGCGGAGTATGTGGTCGACCATCTGGTCGAACACCGAGAGAACCGCACAGGGACCCAGTACAAGGTCCGCTGGTATGGCTACGCCCCAGCGAACGATACCTGCGACCTGCGGAGGGACTCCCCCAGGCCTTCATAGACCGCTTCTGGCGCACGCGGGCGGCCGCACGCCACCACTAACACCGCACTGCGCGACCCAGCGCGGGGCGGGAAGAACCCGCCGAAGGCCTCCCCCGAGCGGCGATTAGCCGCCACAGACGCACGCAGAACCCCACGCGCGTCACCGCCACACCCCTCGCTGGAAGACCCGGCGCAGGAGGGGGCAAGGTCGCCACAGACGCACGCGAAAGCCCACGCGCGTCACCGCAAGCCCGGCGCCGGAAGACCCGGCGCAGGAAGGGGCAAGGTCGCCACAGACGCACGCGGAACCCCGCGCGCGTCACCGCAAGCCCGGCGCCGGAAGACCCGGCGCAGGAAGGGGCAAGGTCGCCACAGACGCACGCGAAACCCCGCGCGCGTCACCGCAAGCCCGGCGCCGGAAGACCCGGCGCAGGAAGGGGCAAGGTCGCTACAGATGCACGCGGAACCCCGCGCGCGTCACCGCAAACCCCGCGCCGGAAGACCCGGCGCAGGAAGGGGCAAGGTCGCCACAGACGCACGCGGAACCCCACGTGAGACACCCCAAACCCTGCACCGGAATACCCGGCGCGCATGGGGGCGACTCCGCCGGGGGTCTCCTCCAGGCGGCCACCACCCGTTTATGCCACACGCAGATCCCCTGTGTGCCACCGCTCGAGCCGTACCGGATAGACCGGCGCGGAGGAAGCTGACCCGCCGGCGGGGCGACCCGACGCGGCGATGGCCAACGATACCCTCGAGCGGGCTACGTCTCACTCCCCTCGGGGTGGATATAATTGTAGCCCTCTTCCGAGCCCGGGTTAGCACACGGGAGACAAGACCGAAGGGGAGGGGTACCGTCGCGGAAATACTGTCAAGACGAACCCTTGTCGGCGGCTCAAGACCTAAACCACGACCGAACCGGTAGCAGAGCCAGGAACCGGGTGTATGTGGCCCTCAGAGCACGGACGGCGGTTCCAAATACGACCGATTTTGGGGACCGCCCAATCGGGGCTCGTCAAACCGCCGAGAAGGCACCCACCGCAAGGAAAAAGCAGGCAGAAATTACTAAGGAAAAGGCCGATTTCCTCGCAAGTCGCTGGTGGAGATGAGCTCCTCGTGCTGCGTAGGGACGGGAAACCACCTCCGCAGCACTATGCCGCACCAACCGCTAGGTCACCCATCGCGGGTCGCCGGGCGATCCGGCCGCCGACACCGACAGGAAAATTCTAGGAGACCGGTGCCAACCCCTCCTACGATGTCCGCTGGTAGGCTACAACCCAGCGGACTACATATAGAAACCGACCGAAGGCCTCCCGTAAACGGAAATCTACCGCTCATGGCGCGCACATACTACTCTGCGCCACCGGCGAACCCGACTGGATAGACCCGGTGCGGATGGACTCGCTGCACCGTTGGAATGAGCCTGTTCACCGGTTTTTAATTAAGCCCTCGCATGGGCTACGTTTTCCCCTCTCAAAGGGTGGGAAAAAATCGCAGCCCCCTCCCGTTAACGGCATTGCATTCCCCGGGTTCGCCCACATCCGGAGGTCCCAAAACGGAAAATCCGACTTTGGCAAGGCCCAAGCGGATTTGGAAACCGGAACTGTAAACCGCTGTTTCTGCTCGTTTTTTACAGTTTCCTTTCGTTTCCAAATCGGGGCCTCCGCGGAAAGTGACAATGGCAGGACTTACCGACCGGTTTTGGACGAACGGCAGAGCGTACCGCCGCTGGGAGCTCCTCACTGACCGCACGGACAGGCTGGCGGTCACACACTCCGCTGTCTTGCAGGTGAAAGAGCGCCGTTTTTGGAAAAACGGCCAGCTCTCCGGGGGGGTGGGGGAAAATCGCTCCTTTGGCGCCGGTTTGATGATGCCCGGCGCCGGGGGAAGACGCCCCACCGCAACGGCAAGCCTATTCGGACGGTTGAAGGTACAGCGGGTCCGTCCGCTATACTTGTAAACCAGAGTTCCCGCCTGGTTCTTCAAAAGAACACTGTACGGGAAGAAGAGCTACGATTTCCCCTCTAGAAGGGCGAATAAAGATCGTAGCCCATATCTGAGAACGGTTCCAGACTCCTGAGGTCGTTGCCGACCTGGGACTATTTGGAAACAGAAACGTGTTTATGCCGTTTCTGACTGTTTTACAGTTTCTATTGGTGTCCAAATAGGAATCTTTCGGGAAAGGGACTACCGTGCGGTTTTCGCTCTCTGTTTTGGCCGACAGAGGTACCGCACGCACCGAGAAAGGTCTGGGACGTACCGGTGCGGGGCTGGCGGGGGCGTATCCGTGTGGTTTTGGAGGAAATCGAAGGGGAATTCTTGGAAAAATGGCCAGCCCTCCGGGGGGGTTCTGAAAAAGCCTTCTTTGCGCCGGTTGTTCGATGACCCGGCGCAGGCTGAAGCCGCCCAATCCGAACGGTGGCGTACCGCGGATGGAACTGCGAACCACTGGAGCGCTTAACTCCTCCGCGCGGGTCGGGAGATGACCGCCGCTGCGGGTGTGCCTGCGGGTTTGAGGACTCGAGGAAGGTGACTACTGTACGGCTGTGTCTCCGCGGCCGACGCATGGTCTCCGTTCGGGATAGGAGACCGTCACAGCTGGCAGGGATTTTAACCCGCCGCGACGGGGACGTGTCGCGAAGTAAGGAAGGAGGTCTGTATTACAACGGCGCGAAGGCAACGGCGCCACCGCTGCCGCCCCGGGATACAGTACGATGGGCTGTAAGCGGGAGAAGAACTGTAAGGAGTTATATTTACAGCACACGGCCGGTGCGGAGTACAGTAGTACCCCGCTGGCTACACGTGTAGGATCCGAACGGTAAGTAATTAGTAATTAGTAGTTAATGGCACAAATTAGCCAATTTAGCACAGTAGCTGGTATACAGTAAGTAACAAGTACTGTAGCGGGACAGTTGTCCTGGCGTCCCACTTAGGGGTTAAGACCGGGGGCACCTGCCCCGTTCCAGTAAACGGGGGCAGACTCGCCTCCCTTCCCTTCACGGCTAATTGCTATCCCGTTCCGGTTTCCCTTTTAGTCTCAGGCTTCTAACCTGTAACCGGCCGTGCGGATCTAACACCAACGACCGGCTGCGCGTCACCGGCCACGTGAGCCTTCCCTCTTTTCGAGTCCTTCCGTACGGTTTGCGTTCGCGCGTGGGTTACCCAGCGGCGCGCGCTCCCTCACCTCTAACCCCCCTCGTTTCCGAGTGGTCGGGACGAAGGTAGTTATACCACAATGTCCGTGAATCCCAACGTAGATTGCGCTTGCGGTGTGCTGATGATATTTGCCGTCAACAAAAGTGTCGGAGGGCGTGGTCGCTTTGTTTCGGAGGCAAGGTCGGTGCAGAAACACGAAGAGGCTTGGAAATAAGCTCTCAAAGAAGCTGTAGCGGTTGTCCACGTCCGAGGGTAGCCAAAATCAGCAGTTTGCAGTTTGCTGCAACGCTGGTTTGGGATGTGGTACACGAGGCAATGAATGGAAACAGGAGCGTGATGTCCCAAAATTGTCCATTTTGGAGCGACGGTGAAGTTCAGTTGGACGTCATTGCATAGCGCATATGTGCCCAAAAACTGCGCTATGGTTGGTGAAACGGGTATGAACGTGCTGGGCGCTGAACGTTGAATATGATAGAGGCATGGTTTTTGAGAAAGGACCGTTCCTTTAATAAAAAGTACTTAAATGCGGCTTAAGTGGCCCAAATGACACCTTCAGGGAGGGTATTCTATCCTTGTGGGCTACAATATTCGCTTCAGCGAGTATTCGCCCAGGTGCACGTGATCCGTTGGACGGCACAACGATGTACCAGACTTGCGTTTGTTGCGGGCAGGTACCTTGCTGGAGGTCAGTCCGCAAAACTCGTGGTGGGATTTTTCAAACTCGGGTTTACTTTACGTCCAGCGAGTTTGTGGCCAAATGGAAAAAAAACAACGCGTTATTTTACGGACAACGTTATTGAATCGCAAATTTGTAAAATCAATTTTCTGCCATTTCTATGACGTAGTTGCCCTCAGCAGGTTCATCTTACATAACACCAGGGCAGGAGTTTTGAATACGACTTCAATTTTGTTTTTAAACAAGAAACAATTGTTTCTTTTTAAAGAAAAGATTTTAAAAACGGGTGTCATGGTTCCGAAGATTTCAATACAAAACGTGTCAAGGTTGCTCAGAACAGCTTCTTCGCAAGGCTTTTATAAAAATTACTGGAAAAGACATGCAGATCTTACTGAGTTATATCCTTCCGCAACGCAGAAGTCAACTGCAGTGACGAGGGTACTTTTTCTCTCCTATTTGAGTAGGCAAAAGTCGAGGAAAAATATGTTGAAAAGTAGCCTCATACGAAGTCACTTGTCATCTACACACTAGATTTCTTTGCGTACTTACGTTCAGAACGAGCAGTGTATCCATCCTGTTTGTTTCGAGCCTGTATGTATTATGATGCAAGCGTGAATGTATTGGATTCTCTTGATCAAATCCCGCGTTACCATTTGAAGGAGAGACAACGGTCGTTGACGGCGATGGCATATTGATATCAAATCATGCGCCATGCGTCCATGATTTAGCTGATGATAGCACATAAAATACTATATTGTAGGGTCGCAAGACTTAATCATTTTCGACTGACTGTGTGGCTGGCAAATTATCCGAAGAGTTAAGGTGCGACTTGGCGTTTAATAAATTCTTGGATATGCCTGACGGTCGGCAGACCCCAACGCAAAACAAAAAAGGTATCTCAAACTATAGAACATGTCTCGCATGGCGTCACAGAAGTAAGTTACTAATTAATGTTATGTTTTGGAGCGCTCTGCTCTAGAGCGACTATGATCTATTATGTGGTTAGCACCCACTAATGGATGTGGTCTGAATTGTTTGACGAATTCCAACACCGCTCAAGTTAATTTTGATCTCACATTTGAAGCCCTCAGGGTGTTCACAAGCCGCAGGCATGAGTTTTGCACGCTCAAAGATAATCTTTGTCTCCCCTGATGCGATAGAGATGGGAAGCTCCGGAGTGAACGATATGTCGACTAGGTCGTCGCAATTCATAGTGGTCACATCAAGTTCTTGATCGAGTTTTCCAATTGTATCCCGTATCACGTCCACAAGAGTTTTCGGGTTTGATGCTTGTTCTAGAGCGCCCAACGTTTCACTTGTAATCTGACTCGCTTGCCCCGACCGTGCCTTTGTAGCAGTAGCGCATGCATATTCGGAATTCTCTGAACTGTATGTCACATCGTTCAGACCCTTTCTTTTGCTCGCTGCAAAATTTGTGGCTACCACCGTAATCCCTTTCTCGTTCAATTGGTCAATTACTACATCGCGAGTAATCGGAGTGCCACCGTTTGGACAAGTAGGCTCGTGTCCAGGTGCATCCCCCATGTACACAAGAATCTTACGACTGCCATCTCTCCATCCGATCGAATCCAGGGTGGCAACTTGGCTAAGCGCATAAAGATTTGCTTCTGCATCATCCGTATCTCCCTCGGCCACAAGAGAGTTAATTGCAGTAGTGACAGCATCAATGTTATTTGTAATCGGTTGAACGTTCATAAAGCTCACACTATCTTGCTCGTCGCGGTAGAAGCCAACCCCAAAGGAAACGTCAGAAGACGCATTTCTTCTTGCAGCAACAAGATTACCAAATCGATTCTGAATCGTCTCAATTTCTTCTTTCATTGACGCAGTCGCATCTGCTAGAAGATAAATGTCTTCTTTGAGTGAGCTAGATACTTCATCGAGAACAACAGTGACCTCTACATCGATATAACCACCAATAGATACTTCGTTTGGGAAAGAAATGAACTCGGGCACTTCCACCGGTCCCTCGGAGGTGGGCCCAATCATCTGCGAAGGAGACGGCGATGCGGAAAAATTCGGCTCATCTGTTTCGACGGCATTCATTTCGGGTGTGATGATGGGTTCTCCGGCTACATTTGAAGTAGCCGGTGAGCTTGACGGAGTAGGTGCTGCTGTGACACTGGGTTCTCCAGAGATAGTAGCAATGGTCGGTGAGCTTGACGGGGTAGGCGCTGCTGTGACACTGGGTTCTCCAGAGATAGTGGCAGTATTCGGTGAGCTTGAAGGGGTAGGTGTCGTTGTAAATGTCGCTGGAACTTCAGTCTCAACAGAAACCATCGGCATGCACTTGTATCCATCTCTGATGCGGGATGAGTCACCTCTTGTTTCGGGTCCGGTGCAATTTTCTATGTAGCACGGTACATTGCTTCTTAAACATGCTATGTATGCGTCTGTCAATGCATTCGGTCCGATATAGCAGACGTCAGGACAAGGTCTTGTTCTCGCGCCGCCGTAGTCATTGTCTTGACGTTGAAAGGAAAAATCGGTTGAGGACTCAATGTTCTTCGATGTGCCTGCCACACACGAAACATAGACGAGGAAGGTGGCAGCGACAAGAGCATACTTCATTTTTGCGGTGAAGACTTGGTCGAAGACGCAGCTTTTCACTGTCAATTGGCACTCAGAATAGTAAATTCTCTAGCGTCGAAGCAGTAGAGACATGCCCTGAGTCTTATACTGGCTCTGCCCTTACCACTAGCGTCGTTCGAAATCCACAGCTTTATGACTCTAGAATGCTTTGTTTACAATTCTTCAGCATGACTGGCTCCAAAACGTATGTAATCAAGCGGTGGTGTTGGAGAAAGATGCACGGAGATAGGTATTTCTGAGCGCGCGTGATTTGAATGCTTGAGTTGCAGACAACGAGGTGCCGTGTACGATTGGCATGGACGAGTGTGTACTGAGCAGTCGGTGGCATGCTTTCTTGCTGATTCAAAATGGTTGAATTGCATTCCATGTTTCAAGAAGAGTTCCGTCAGGCAGATTACTCGCTTGCCATAGGCAGCTTGCTTTTGGACATCCGTAGGTGCGTCTACAACTGAAACTGGACACTGCTTGAGGTCCGTAGAAAGCACCTAAATTTAAACGAATCGTATATAATATTTCCATTGTACATCATCTGGGGCAGCGTGGGACAAGAAGCTTCCTGTATTTTGGAAACAATGACGAATACGTTTAGTGCAGCATCGTTGAGGGTTCGTAATGTACGACAAGTTCCAAGCCTACAACGCGAAATCCAAGTCATGTTTTCTGTGTGTGATAAAGAAACCCCCACTGGTAGCACGGCTGGTAGCTGCATCGAGAGAAGCCACTCTGCAAGAGGTTGCTCAAAAGCAGTCAGGATTGGAACTGGTCCCTCCTAGCACCTACCTAGCCACGACACACAGCAAACACAATGCATTGTAGACTTGGTGTATACGAATATATTTAAATAATTTTATCTCTATGTTAGCCCAATACAGAACGCCTCTTTGAGGCTTGTCCATCCATGAATGCAACTTTATTTCTACAAAAGATTAGGGAGGTGCAATGTCGTGATTGTAACTTCGGTCAGGCTTATTGTTGAGTGTATATCGAATAGCAGGAAAGGCGAAAGTGAATGACAAACGACCCCCTACCGTGGCGCGTCTATTTCCCTTGAAAGAAATTCCCTTCAACACAAGCAAGGAAACGAAAAGCCCCCAACGGTAGGGGTCACTGCGGATTGAGCTGTTACAGAATGTGTCCTTTCGTGTACTGGGATCGGAATGCGCACTGTGTAGGGCTTCTTTGGTTACCCCATTATCAGAAAATCACTGGAAGAGTATCAGTAACCGAAGCCAACAATACTCATGTTCTCAGATGTCAACGATTCGAAAATAGGAAATATCGTCGATCATCAGTTAGTGGTTGGAAGGCAGAACGGCAAACGAGGTATGAAGTGCATATTTGCGGCCATGCAGCCATGAAGTTAAGGATGCATCCCCACACATCTCCGACAAGGAGGAATCGATAAGCGCTGCCTCTAATTGCCTCGTGACGGCCAGCGCAATAGGTCTGTGACATTTACAGGTGCGGAGCAGCATGACCTACCTGGAAATAATTACGTAATAGGGAGGATATACTTTGCAAACTCGAGGTCAGCTATGGATAATTTTGGCAACAGTGTCTCCACTAAGCGGGACACCACAGTCATCCCGTCAACCGTCAACCCCTGTCACCGAACAAGGACAGGCCTGTCAAATGATTGCAACGAGAAATTCAGAGCAGATTGTGATACGCGAAAGTTACGCAGTTCTCGCAACGCGCGTTGGAAGCGGGTTGCACAAGGCAATGAGATACAAGTTAGGAAGAAATGGAGAAGAACAGGGATGCAATAATGCGATCATTGGGTTGCAAGGACCGTCCAATGAAGCATTGTCATCGAAGGACTATGATTAATCTCAGCATTGGGAGCAACACGGAGCTAAGTCGCATGTTTACATTGCTCAACAATGCTCTTGGAAGAGATGAATTCTTACGCATCATCCTTTTTAATGCTACAGGGTGAGTTGCTGTTGCCCATCAAAAGACTCTTGTTTGTCACAAATGGCGAGATTGCTCCTGGCAGCCATGTTATGACGTTGGTGACAAACGAAGCTCCACACACACACACACACACACACACACACAGTACATGCTATTGCACATGTGTGAGATGATGAGTTTACAGGTCACGGGATTCAATTACACTCTGGGTGTCCCACGCATTGGACACGTTGTTGAAATATTCCTCTCTTCATGACCCACGAATCGAGTTTTTGATGAAATTGGGTCTGCCATTTGGCTTCCAGGAAGGGAGGAGGAGTTCCATTTTGTATGTAGCTGACAACATGCCCATTGCTGTCCTACTTCCTACTTCCTCCTTGATCAACAACGGCATAAGGCCGCAAGAGCTGCCCTCTTCATGCACTGACATACCGTATTGTGGTGTGCTACCGCCCCGTACCTCTGGTACTCTAGATGCAAGCCAGACTACACTCTAGGACCACGCTGCCATGAATATGAAACTGCCAAATAGTGCATAATAGGTGTGATAGCCTCCTGGGTACACGTCACATTTATAGGCAAGGATGTATTGTTTTCACATTCAAACACAAGGTCAGGCTCAGAAGAGATCCAATCATATTGAAATTGAGTAAACGAGAATAGGAGGCGCATCTCGTTTGGCATTTTGATCCTCTTTGCGAAAACTCCAATGTTGTTCCGGCTGCGGTCCTTCTCCCCAATTCACTGCCACGGATAGTTGCGCATTGCGGTAGATGTCCTTGAGCGGCACGAATGCAGGTCGTGGTGCCTACATCGACGAGAAATGCGAAAACATGTGACTTCGACGAGTGGCAAGGGGCTCCACATGTCACAAGGGGCTCCACATGTCACAAGGTATTGAAGGTAGAGCTACGTAAGTTATACTGTACGAACTTGCCTTGTAGACTACACACGGTGGGTTGATACTCGCTGTTCAGAGCGAGACAGCGAGAAGAAGGCTGCATGACGCATCAACGCATGTGATAACACGTCATCTTGATGTAACAATGGGGTTCCCCGGCAACTCGTCTTACCGTGGAGCTGGACTACAGTATACAACAGAGTACGCTGAACCGACAGTATTCCCACACCGCAACACACAGTAAGTTACCCTTGGGTATCCTTCTCACAGGGTAATAATGAGTAATGCCTGTACAGCACAGCACCACTCTTGAAGTCGAGTACCGTCCTTGCTGGAGCTCTCCTGAAGACAGTTTTGCCATGCTGGGGTACAGGTACTTGTTTCTGCCTCGTTGGATATTTCATGTTGAACAGGTGCATGTCTGGAACACACGCAGACCTTGCATCACATTGTTTTCTCTCTCTTTTAACTTGTAAAATACCTCTATTGCCTCTGTGCTGCACATTCCTCTTCGACCTGAGGCGTTCAACGAGGACAACTAATCAATGTAATGAGATGGCAACGCGAGCATCATCCCCGCTCTCTTCAGGTCACTGCTCATAAAAAGCACAACCCAACCACTGTTTTGGAACGAATGCTGTGCCGTTCACACACATAGGAGGGGGTTGCCAAGTAGTAAGCATAAGAATTCACGTATCGTACACCTGTTCATGTCCCACTCAAGAAGCGTAGCTATTTTTATTGCGGAAAGGACTACAACCATAGCCGAATAGGGCTTCCAAGTCTCCTTCCACAAAACGGGAATATTTCGAGCACTCTATAGTCGAATCTGTTGCGTCTCAGGTGCGTTCCGTATGCAACTAACTGATTACGTACTCAGATAGTCATTATAACGTCATGCGAAAAGGCTTCAGATTGCAATCCATCCCAATGTCCGAACGTTGTCAATGAGTGGGCTCCACCTGAGACTGTGATGAGCGTTCATAGGTGGGGGACTGATACAGGTTTTACTGGTGTATTTAACTGATAGGCACAAAGAACCTTCCAACACAACTGTTATCGTGCCACAACCTCGATTCATGGAGAGAACATACAGTATAGCCTAACCAGTCTATTCGTCAAACCGGGGCTGGAAGGAGGGGTTTGCTGTCGAGCCCGAGATAATAACGGCAAAACAATTTTTCTCGGCTTTATGACACCTCCGCCTGGTCGCCAGGCTTGCAATTAAAGGAGGTATGAGAAGAACGAAAAGCCACATCCTTACATTTCTTCCGGGAATGTTGTCATTCTTTATAGTTCTCGAACATTGTTCAGGAATGTTGTTGTGGTTGTGCCGGCGAAAGTCGAATAGTCTGATGAAATAAGGACCTGGACTGACGTGCTCCAGAATGTACGCAATTAAGAAGTTTAAGAGCATACATACTGTACGGTACGTACATACGTATGTGCTGTTTAGCGCAAGGAGGGGTTCTGGATTTCCTCCAAGTGACTGGTTGGACGCATCAATGTTGCCAGATGTTCTGGTTCCTGCTGTCGCCCACTTTTCATGGACATCGAGTACAGAGCTGTGCCTTTGAGGAATGGCATGCTCAACGTTGGGCTATTAATAGCAAAAAGCCTCACCTGCAGCCGCGTTCTGTATACTGTACGAAGGTACCATGAAATACAACACTTCTACCCCAATGCAGATTTCGGCTTTGTCTTGATACGGCCGCTTCCAATTTCAGTATTTGAGGGCACATCAGCACTTGCTCTTGATAACGAAAGCACGACAAGGACGACGCCTTTCTACTTGAATAAGACTGCAGGCTTCGGTCTCCTCCTCTCCCCAGCTGCAAATGTGTGCGCTTGGGTGAGTCAGCACTGTTTTCAATGTCAGTTTTTTGACAAGAAAGGGAGACGTCCACTATGCCAAATAAATGCTTCGCATCTTGATTGATCAAGGCACGTGGAGAAGGCTGTCGGCAAAAATCCTTCGTTGTTTTGAAACTGCCATGCGATGCCCTCTTTTTTAACAGATAAAATGATACAAAGATAAGAGGTAAGGTCGAACAGAGGCAACAGCTTTCATTGTATTGGAGAAGAAGAGATATGTAGAGACGCTGAGCATACGGAAAGAAGAACGGAAAATGCACTCGCGTTTGTGGACAGCAAAAAGCAATTGAAGCAGATTTTGATTGCCAGGCTGTATGCTTGCTGAAAGCCGCTTCAATGTACCGACACTTGAATGATCGCTGGGTGAGGGAATGAAGACGAATTCGTTGCTACATTCAATTTAAGAATGCACTGAAGGACGATATGTGCATCTGCTCAGATTTTCTCGAATGTAATTTATCTTTAGGTCTTCTGAAGGAACAATTGAGGCTCTGAGTTTTCGTTGTTTCCTAATTGAATAGAAGGGGCGAGGAAAAGACGTCTGAATGGTGTTTGCAAGTGGCCAGGATCATTGGCGGACATCACATTGCGTGGCCACGAGAGCAGGAGGATTTACTTTCAGTGGGGATGAGAAGGAGAGCTGAGCAGGGATGTTCTGGGCCATGAAAGATGGGAGCGGGTGAGAGAGGGGATGTGGTAGGGACAATTTTTAAGGTCGCTTTTCCATGAGCGGAGGATTGAACTGAAAGGCAGGTGAGATTGTAAATTGCTTCGGTTCCAGTGACGGCGAACAACTGAGATTGCTCCTGTACTGTAAACATGTGTGGAAGCATTACAGAGTGGTCGAGAGTACTGTACACTCACATTTCGATGAAGGGATCAAAATTATTGGCGCGAAAATACGGCCAAAGTCGCTATAGACAGGTCAAGCGAGGGCGGGCAACATCTCAGTTTGCAAGCGTGAGATTCAATTTGCAGATTTCTGCTTGAGGCACACACAAACATACACCGCTCGACAAGCAACTGTGCCAAATCGCATTCCTCTAATCTTTCCAAACTCGTTCCCGACTCGTCAGCCCTTCTCCTCGCGCACCCGGTACATAAGCAGACACATTCTCGCGGAATCTCTTGGCCCTTTCTTTCCAAACTATCACTGACAACTCACCCGTGGTTCAACTGCTTGTCTGTTCTTGACCCGCAATCGCTTTTGGACTTTCTTGCCGACTCCCAGCTGATCTCTTCATTTTCATCTCTGCAAACTGACGGCTGAACGGTTTCATTTGCGCAGTCTGAGAGCTACGGCGGGTACTGATTCCGCATTCCGCATTCCGTCCTACGTATTTGCAGTTCAATTCGCCGTCGCTGGATACAGACATCGTTTGCGTGGCTCTTCCGGAACCAAACCCGCACCTTTAGCCCACAGCTAGAGAAAATTTCTTCAGGCTTGCGGTGGTCGCCTCGTGAGGGCGCTTGTTTCTGGTACGCTCCTTACGTGCCGTCCTCATCCTTGCGAATATAGCAGTCCCACTTTCGCTAAGAGCGCCTGTCAACACCCTTTCAAGTCCCCTGGAAACTGATTTCGCTGCTACCGCACTCAACCGACTGTAATCCAAGCCCAACAGTGGATAGGTCACGTGTTATCTTCGTTTGCGATCATCCCTGCAGGTCGACCGCCATTTTTCGCCTTTCCAGACTCTGCCCTTTCTTGGATCTTATCACTCGCATTGCGCCCTATTTCGATTCTGCGTAGCACGGCACGCAAAGCAACTCGAAATCAACAAGCAAAGACTACACCCCTTGCTGCCATCTTCTTCACGGGTTCGACTATCTACTCGGTGTAGGACCATTCCGTTTAGACTTCAGCCATGGGACCAAAGAAGCGTTCCGACGAAGTCGATGCGGACGAAGACCTCCCTTTCAAGCTGGGTGAGCTTGTCCTTTGTCGTTATTCGTCCTATCCTTACTGGCCAGCCACCATCGATCAAACCCACCAAAAGGTTTCTAAAGGTAAATTTGCTCGCTGGGGTAAGACCAATGATGGCGCCCGTATCCTGACCTTCTGGTGCACATTCTCTAACGAGGATACTGGAGGCTGGGTACGAGCGGATAGAATGGTTCGGTTCCATCCAAACCTTGTCGACAAGATCCGCCTGGATGACGATCATGACTTCTATGACGCCCAGGTCAAGGCACTTGCAACTGCTGAGGCCGACTTCAAAACACTTCACATAGACGGCGATAGGATGCCTGTCCCGACCCCGCCAGACGATTTTGAGGCAGGCGTTGATGGAGACGATGACGAGCTTGAAAGCGTCGGAGAGGAGGAGGCTCCCGATAGCGAGCCCGAGACGGCAAAAAAGCGGCGGTCGTCGAAAGGTCGGCGTAAATCCACTGGCGGGCATGTCTCGTCCTCAAAGCAACCGACAAAAAAGCCAGCGAAAGATTCGATTCCGTCAAAACGAAAGTCGATTCCCACGGCGGAGCCCGGCAAACCGGGTAAGAAGGCAAAGGTCGAGGGGAAAAAGCGCAAGAGAAACGAGAAAGAGGAAGAAGATAAGAACAAGGAGGAAGCGAGTCTGGAGGCTATGGACGATGTCCAGGAGGAGCCACCAGTGCTGCGGAGAAGAAAGGCCGCTAGAACGAGGGGGCGGGACGGAGAAGATGGGGATGTGAGTGAGAGACTAAAGGATTTGCAAGAGAAGCTTGAGGACGCCAACCAATCCATAGCCACACTGAAGCGGCGCCTGCGAAAACGGGAAAGTCAACTCGCTTCCATGACGAACATGTCGGAACCTGTGCGAGTTGTGGCCCCCGCTGCCCCGGAGAATCTTGCTGTTCCCAAACGCTTGGCTTCGAAAACGCACTCCAATGCTGTTAATGCTGACGAATTTGCCAAAATGTATGGGGCCCTGCAGGATAGTTTCACCGCCTTCAAGAAGCTCGTCTTTGCAGCTGATGCCTCTCGATCCTCACTCGATCGAGAAACGAAGGATGTGCAAGAAAAGTTTGCGAAGCTCATCAGTGACGTCAAGAATACTGAACACAAGGCTGCTGAGCAAGAAAAGCTTTTATGCAGGCAGCTAACGGAATTGCTGGAAGGTGACGTTGCTCTCGCAGCGCTTCGAGCTCACAAGGCAGGAAATTTCGTTAAGAGCATGGGTAAGACATGCAAAGGTATGCCACTTATAAGCCATCTCTGCGCTGAAATCCGTTCCAAGTGGCTGCTGCAAGTCAAAACTTTCATGACGGAACAGTCGGCGACTCAGGAAAATGGCGAAGCGGCTGGAAAGGGAATGTCCGAGTCAGTAGAACGTGAGGTGGCGGACAGCAATTCAACAGATAGTGCTATGGGAAAGGGTGAGGCCAGCAAGGACGGCACGAAGAAACCCACTGCCACCACTACCACAGGAGATGCAGTGACCGCGAAGGGAAGAGCTGCGGAAGCCGGCTCGCGAGCTGATGAGCAGATGGCAGACGTGGAGGCGGAAGAGGCTTCCCGCGGGGAGGCTCTTGAAGGCGGAAAGGTTCCGGCTCATCTCACAAACGAGGAAAATGAAGAGGCGAAGCCCGACCCAACCATCGAGTTGGCAGCAAAGGCGGAGACGGCGCCTGATAGCCCACGGAAAGCCAAAGAGTCTGGCGGAAGGACGGAGGATGGAACGCAGGGTAAGGTCCGGGCAGACTTGGAGATGGATCCGCATAAAAAGACAGCTTCAAGAGGGGACGGACCTGTTGGGGGTAGAGCCCCCGTGGCAAAGAATGATTCCAAATCTCATGAAGTACTCTCCGAGAAAATCGACGATAAGACTGGCACCAGGGGTGCAGCAAAGCTAGAATCGAATGGGAGAAGGCAAGACACAAAGACACTGTCTTCAAAGAAGGGCGAAAACAAGAAGGGCATGGTTTTGTCATCTCCGACACGTCCGCAATCAGCTTTGCATGAGGGGCAAGACTCCATGGGACATGATACTTCTAATTCTCCCGTGGAAACTTTACGAGGCGAGCAAGCAGGGGCCGGCGCTTCTAGTGCACGTACACGGAGACGACAGGCACTTGAGAGGTCTAGAGGCGCTCCCCCGGGAGACGGGGAAAACGCCGCCGGCGAAGAAAAGAAGCCACCATCCACAGGAGTCGAAAATGAGACTGCTGCAGTATAGATTCTATTCGCGATTTCATGTTTGCGCTCTTTGATAAATGTATTGAACATAACTTGACCTCATCAAGGGCGAAAGTAGTCGTCTTCGAGTAGCTGCAGGCCTTCAGTACTGCTGTTGCTTTTGGTTTCCTCAGGACTATCGCTTCCGAAGAAAGCTCCCCAAAAGCTTGTCCGCGGCTTCACAGTATCTGCATCTTTCGTTGTCGGCTCGAGAATATGAGATGCCCGTGCGGTTGAGCGGGCTTCATCTTCACTCTCCTTTTCCGCATTTGGCCTTTTATCCTTTTCTTCGCACGGCCCAATGGCTGTTACATTCGCTCTGAGGTGGGCTGAAGAAGGGGGTAAATGATCGCGCGAGAGGCCCTTGTCTTTGTCCTCGCATGTTGTGTTGACAAGAGTTTTCTGATCATGGTCTGTAGCTGGGTAAGCGAATGCAGGCGCGGTTTCACTCATGGTATTGTTCTCTGTATCGCTTGCTTCGAAGCTATTGCTTCTCTTCATGAAGCTCGTCGGCCCTGATGTTGCACGGTGCCCATAACTGAGTGCGACGCGGACAGCAGAAATGACGCGATCTGCAACTTTCGAAGCCATGTTTTGAGCTGCCACTTCGTCTAAATCCCATGCTTCATCGCACGCTGTGACTGTTCCTTCTGATACACTCTCGGCAGACGCACTAGCTCTTGCACTTTCTGTCTTGTAATTGCCTGGCACATCGGCATCGGGAGCGATGGGGCCGATGTAGATCACCTCCTGAAAATCTTTTGAGGAATGCAGGACGATTTCCAACTCTTTCCCATAATGTTCCCTAAGCACTTCGCCCAGCATATGGGTGTACTTGGACACTATGGCAACCATCTCCTCATCCCCTTTCCAATGCCCGTTGCGAGACACTTCTCCGAAGGGGGTGACACGTACTGCAGCATAAAAGAGAGCTGAGAGACCGTCGCTTGCATCTTGGGGTGAGGACAACTCTTCAACCTCTATGTCGTGGCATTGTCTAATCTCCGATATAAATGCCGCCCTCCCTTTTAATACCACATCTTGCTTTCTGATCGCACATGCGAGGTCTTTGCAGATTTCCAAAAGGACTTTTGCCGAACACGCTCCCGAATCTTTCAAAAAGCGCATAGCATGGCTTGGTATAAACCTTAGCCATTCCCGGTTATCATGCCTTGTCAACATCAGTAAGGATTGCAAGTTAGTGTGGCAGCGTTGAAAAACCCAAAACATTGCCCTGTTTGTAGCTTCCAGTGAAGCGCCGGTCGAACGAGATGGCGAAGATGATATCAGGACTATTTCTCCACAACCGATTGTCCTGCACTCAAACAGGTTCGGCAGTCTATCCATCGTTTCGACGAGGATTGCTGCATATTCGCACGCTTTTAGGAGTGCATTCGCAGACAAGGAAAATCTCACGCGTTGCAGCAAATACCAAATTGACATATAAGCAGTGAGGTCACCTGGAGCACCTGGAATTTCTATCAAGTCTTGATCTAAATTGTCTTTGCAGTGCAGCAAAACAGCTGTGTTATAATTTCCATACCACTTTGCAATGTCAAGGGTTGTAGTGTGTGCGGCGTCTGTCAGGTCGCCTACGTTATAGAAAAGACTCTTCGCACTAGTGCCCGTCAGTATCATAGGTAGGGCGTTTCCTTCAACATGCATGTGCATGCCATATGTATCGCATACCGCTCGCAATAAACCAGAAGCTGCGCTCAAAGTGCCATCCAATTGGGCATCAACTATCATAAGCGTTGGAGATAAAGCGCGCTTGAACACGGCGTCTTTGAGTTTTGCAACGATTGTGGCGCGTGTGACTTCTTCGGCCGACACGGATACATGCTCCACAACTGCTAATCCTCTCATGTCATTTTGCAATGAGTGGAGGGTGGTCAAAGACTGCTTCCCCACCATGTCGTCCAACACACCTGTGGTTTGCTGGAGAACGTATAAAACGTACGGGGCGCCCACCGAACTCATAGCCAATGGGGCATCTTCCAGCCTCCCATAACGCTTTCGCAAAGCCATTCGAAAAACAGAGCGACGGGCATCGGCAGATGTGGACACGGGGAAGAGAGAGCTTGCCTGCATATCCAGATGCGGAATGTGATTCTCCAGAAAAGTAGCCATGGAGGATGATAAGGATCTACATACTGCAACACACGCACGTTGACACAGAAAAGTATCCGCCCAGAAGCCAATCGCAGAGATAGAAGCTAATTCTTGGGCAAGCAGGGAAACGGACAGCTCCGAGCTTTCGTCGTCCAACTGCTTTGTGAATTGGTCAGTATCACTTGAGGGGTGCGTGCCGATGACCTCTCGAATTTGTGAGGCGAGCCGTGCTGCTATGTCTGAGGATGCAAAGGAGGGTGACGAGGAAGTGAATGAGCGGAAGGCTTCTTGCTGTTGGTGTGATCGAGACGGCAGTTGATCCTCATGGTGTTGATTTGACTGATCCGCAAAATGCTGAGCCGCGTCGCAGAGAGCCTCGGTGACGGAGGCGAAGTCCTGAAGGGGCAGCCGCAGTTGAGCTCCCCTTCGAAGGGGCAGCAACATGTCCATAACACCCGGACGGATTGAGCATTATTCGAGCTGGAACAAAAGTTGGTGGGGCTAGAACGGGCTATGCTGTACAGTAAGGGCGAATTATGCGAGGCAGAGGTTGAGAAACCAACTTTAAGCAAGGCTAATAATATTTTACAAAAATACCCAGATCCACTTTTCACAGTCACTGTAAATACTGTGGCAGTATGACAAAGCCGCATCTTGACTTGGAGCGAATCGGACGGAGTGCTCCTTCCTGACGATTATGGCACGTATTGATACGTGTGCAGCTGGGACAAAAGGTTCTGTTGGAAAAAGGCATACAGTACCAAGGGTGATGCCTTTTTCCAACAGAGGGAGAAAAGGTGGGCGCAAGCGGGAAAAGGCCACATGGATGCTGCAGACAGCAGAGAAATAACCAAAACATACAGTACATTGCACTGCAGTGTATGTTGTGGTTGTTTTCGAAGTGCGCCCGAGTCGGCGGTCTGTGGAGAGTGAAGGGGATGTGATCTGCCACTATTGTACAGTAACTGTACAGTCAGGGGTAACGGTACCCCTCCGAAGGGTACCTGCATGTTAGGGTGAAAACGGGGTACGTCGCCCCGTGTCTTACCCGTGTGTGTTTTTTTTGTGATGTGTTTCTCTCTGCTCTCGGCCGTACAGGACGACCGAAAACCACCGCATTTATACTCTTTTTGCGCGCGGTCTACAATTACTAACTTAAACTTCCAATTACTTACACTGGTCCCAACCACGTGTCACACAACCCCCCACTTAGGCGGGGCCACGGGACCCGGCCACTCAGATTTTGTCTTTGATTGTAATTTTTCTTCACCCTCCAGCCTATATCAACACAGACCTCGGGCTCGGACCCCCCTTCCCTTCCTGTGGTATCTGCCGTTGCTCTCCGTTCGCCTTTCTCGCTCCACCCCAGCTTCTGTTTAGCTCTTTCGGCCTCCTGGTTCCTGCGCCGCTTAGCTCTCGCCGCTCTTCCGCGTTGCCTCCGTGGTCCTCGTCGTAGCTTAGACCTCCTGCTTCCCGCCAGATCGAGAGGCACGCAGGTGGGGTTTCAGTCCCCGTGTGCCCTCTTTGGCCCCCCTCATAGCGTAATACGATGGCGAGGACCAAGCAGACAGCGGCGAAGAGCACAGGAGGTAAGCGTCCGCGGAAGCATCTGGCTCTGAAAGCTGCACGCTTCGCCAGCCGCGACCACTTAATGTTCGAGCTCTCATCTCGAACAGATGTAACCAAGGTTTCCAAGACGGGCTCCATGTTCCACATTTGGGTGGCCAGCGGGCATCGCCGTTACGCTGTAACAGAACAAGAGTTCAACAGCCTTCTAGGAGATCACATTACCGCCCTGCTCCACCGCAAGCCAGATGAAGAGGTCTCTCTCGAAGAGATATGGCGTCTTGGTCTCACAGAGTCGTTGTCGGACACAAACCAGTACTGTATTATCGGCGACGGTGAGTGGAACATTGAGTCCATCTATCTCGACGTTGACAACACGTACTATGGCGTCGATGCCGCAACCAACCTTCCTCACCGTATTTTGCTATACACTCTAGCAATTTCCGGAACCGGGAATAGTACAACTCACAAGATTGTTGACGATCTCTTCCAGTTTGGTGGGAGAGACTGAATTAGTGCCTTCTTAAGTATTGATCGTTTTTGCACAGATCAAAAGGGCAGGAGTCTGAAGATGATCCATGGTCGTTCCAGGGCGGTCAATCCTCGGACTCCGATCTACCGCGTTTCCACACACGGGACCGTGCGGTTCCGAGATAATAGTGACATGTGCATCTCCGCCGCCGTCTGCAACGGTCTCCAACTACTAGGGTCTCCAAACCTTGCCGTCAAGTACTGGGATCTTTTCGTACGCAACAGCCTCCTCTTTGAGAGGACCGGCTCTCCGTCGCGTCGAATCCGAGATTTCCATGACGCTGGAAAACACCTTAATCAAGATGAAGTCGCTCTTCGCGGGTCGGGTCTTCGTAGTCCATCTCTCGGACTCCTCTTGAGGCTCGACCCGGGTGTCTATGTCGCGACTTTAGAAGGCTTGCCCCACATAATGCACAGCATCTGCGTCTCGACCATACATTCCATCGTACTTGATTGTATGGAGGGGTTTCCGCTTCGGCTCTGCGCCGGCGCGGTCAAAGCATGCGTTGGAGCCGACGGGATCTTCGTTGGCGTCTCCGAACTGCGCCAAGTTCTCGTCGTCACCCCTTCCAAGAAGAAACGGAGCAGAATTGGACGCGCAAGCAGCCGCAGAGCGCACAAGAAAGCCGCGATTCGGGGTTCGGGAAGTTCCATTCAGCATTAGAGGTCATTGGTGATTCCCATTGTCTCCATGACCCACTCTCTATCTACTTGTAGCAAGCAATCAGTACTTCATATGCATTTCACTATCTTTCAATTCAAAGCGTAAAAATCCCTAATCATTTGCCTCACTGAAGGTGCAACGGTTGCCTCCTGTAGAGGACCAGCCTTCTGGCATGTATCTCCCTTCTCGAGTAGCGTTGATGCGGCGACACTAGGGTGTACCGCGGGTGGCGCACACCAGCAACTCGGCATGGGCCATAGAACTTCGACAAGGCGATAGGCCATTTCTGCATGGGCCCGAGGGCAGCCCCTTTTGCGACCAACACTTCGTCGCCCACATTGAAAGTTGCTTCGCGACCGTCTGTTAATGTGGTTGCAGCTCTGCGCCCGATTATTCTTGTTGCCCGCATCGCTCTGGCTTGCAGGAGTTCCATTTGCCGGTGGCGGATCTCGGAGACTCCGAAGAGAGGCTCTTGGTCTCCAGGCGCCATCCTGGGCAACACCCCATAAAGCAGCTCGAACGGGGACAATCCCACCGCCATCCTCCTGCGACGGTATCCATATAGGACTTGACGTAGAGCATTGTCCCACTCAACAATTGCAGGCGAGGCACCGAGAATCATCTTACGGACTGCTCTCTTCAATGTGCCGACCATCCGCTCTGCCCGTCCATTCGACATAGGCGCATAGGCGAGCACTGTCTTCCACTTAATCCCGTTTCGTGCCATGAAGGTATTCAAGACCGACGCTGTGAAACAAGTAGCGTTGTCCGAGACAACGACACGTGGTAACCCAAAACAGTGGATTATCTCTTCTTTCACGAACTTCAGCACCTCCTCTGCCGTCGAGGTGACGGTGGCCTTCGCAATTGGCCAGCCAGTCA
The DNA here is from genome assembly GCF_000350225.1 of Chondrus crispus. Lineage (NCBI taxonomy): Eukaryota > Rhodophyta > Florideophyceae > Gigartinales > Gigartinaceae > Chondrus > Chondrus crispus. Next base: position 78,867 of record NW_005179044.1, on the reverse strand, counting down.
GGTGCTCCACGGCAATAAGGATGTACCTCCCTCCAGAGGGCGTACGAGGCAATGGTCCCGCAAAATCGATAGAGTATGTATCAAATAACGAAGTCATGGGAAATCGAAGGGTGGTCTTGTACTTCGGAATTGGTGTGGCTTTCTGACAACCGTCACATCCCCGAACGTAGTCGTTCACGTCTCGGTGGACGGCAGGCCACCAATATCGGTCCAAGACGAATCTCTTCGTCGTTTGCAGATCCCAATGGCCTATTTCGTCGTGAAAGGCTCTAACGATCTTTCTGCGAGCCCCTATAGGCGGGATAGCGCGTAGTCCATTGTTGGTCCTACGGAACAGTTGTCCATTACAAGCCATGAAACGTTTGGCACTTCGGCGGTTGAGCCGACGTCGACGAACATCCACTTCCCTCATCTCAATACCCCCGAGGTGCCTTGAAATGTCAATAAGATGGGGTTCCCACCCCATTTGCGCCTCTAGAGGATCCGAAACACTGCAGACAAGATCTCCCTCGTCGTCAGAGTCGACTCCATCCTCGCCCTTGGCTTTTAGGCGGGACAGGAAGTCAGCTGCACCGTTCTTTCCTCCCGGGCGGTACTTAATTTCGAATTCGTATTCTGCTAGGAAGTCCATCCACCTTGCCAACCTCCCGTGAATGTCTTTCTTCTTAAAGGCATACTGCAGGGCTTGGTGGTCTGTTATTAGCGTGAACTTCTTTGTTGAAAGCAGGTAAACTCGGAACTTCTTCAAAGCGAAGATCACAGCCAGGGCCTCTCGCTCACAGGCGGAATACTTCCTCTCGGCTGACGTCATCGTGCGACTTGCGTACTGGATCGGGTGGACTTTCCTGTCCTCTTTTCGTTGGGCCATAACAGCTCCGACGGCGACCGAGGATGCATCAGTCTCCACGACAAAAGGTTGTTCGAAGTCCGGAAACGCCAAGACTGGCGGGGAGGTCAACTTGAGCTTAAGCTTCTCGAATGCCTCCTGCATCTCCGCCGTCCACTTAAAAGTCCGTTTAGTAGACGTGGCCTCATGTAACGGAGCAGAGATCTCGGCGAACTTGGGAATGAAGCGGCGGTAGTATCCCGCCAGACCAAGGAAGCTACGAAGCCCTGTCGCATTGGACGGCTCCTTCTCCCTCTTAATGGCGCTGACCTTTTCGGGGTCCACTTTGACGCCATCTCCGGTGACTATGTGCCCAAGCAGTCGCGTTTGGGACTGTGCGAAGCTGCATTTTGAGATCTTAAGCTTCAGCCCGCTCGTAGCAATCACCTTGCAGACTTCACATAAGTGTGAAGTGTGCTCTTCAACGGACTTCGAGAAGACGACTACGTCGTCTAAGTAAACCCTCACGAAGCTAAGTCTTTGGAAAAGCTGGTCCATCATTCTTTGGAACGTAGAGGGGGCGTTCATTAACCCGAACGGCATCACCTCGAACTGAAACGTCCCAAAACGGCAGACGAAAGTCGTCTTCTCTTTGCAGTTCTCAGCCATCCGGACTTGCCAATACCCCGAGAACAAGTCAAGCGTTGTGAAGACCGAGCTCCCCTCTAAATCATCGAAGATCTCCTCGATCTTTGGCAAGGGCCAACGATCGGCTTTCATTTTGCGATTGAGGGTGCGGTAATCTACACAGAACCTGGGTTTTCCGTCTTTCTTCGATGCGATAACGATAGGGAAGGACCAGGCCGAAGTGGAAGGGGTAATTATTCCTGCCTCCAACATCTTACGAAGCTCCTCACGTACCACTTCATTGTGGCGTGGCGGAAGCCTGCGTGCAGCGTGGGTAATGGGGCTTGGATCTTCTAGCTCAAACGAGTGAGACACCGGAACATCTGCCGGTCTTAAATCGTCGAGTGACCAAGCTACGATCCCTGAGTTCTGGATAGAATTCACAATGTTGTCCCTGGCCTCGAAAGCCAGGTGGCGCAATTTCTCTCCGAGAAGGGCTACTTGAAGCCGTTCCGGGCCTTCTTCATCTACTCTGCCATCTCGTTTCGCGTTTTCCGAGTCAGACTTTAGGCCCTCTTTCACTAGATCAGGAAGACCATCCAATTCATCTTCGACTCCATCCGGTTGCTTGGTGAGTCCCAAATCAGGTTCAAATGGTGGCTGGTCAAGAGTCGCCAAGACAAATTCATTGTCGCTTGTCATAGACGAGCCAGGTACAGCCTCAGAGTCGGAGGTGAAATCCTCACTATCAGTTGAGGCCGCACTCCGTGAAACGTGTTCCACATCCATGTTGAGGCCTAGTCTGGTGGTATTCTCACCTACTGTCATCTGCACATGTTGCTTACCAAGATCGATGCATGCCTGTAGTCCCTCAAGGGTCGGAAGCCCTATGATCAGGTCGAACGGCGATCCTTTCACGACTAGGAAGTCCAACTTCACGATAAGTTCACCGAACGATGTTGGTATCTGATGAAGCGATCCCAGGCAGGGCGCATTAGCACCATCTGCCACCGTGATATGCTTCTCAGTCGGTTGCGGGGAGAGGCAAAGCTTAGACGCCAACTTTGGCGAGATTATGTTCGGTACGGCCCCAGAATCTAACAGGGCTTGAGCTTCCGTCCCATAAACCTTCACAGTTACCAGCCGCAGCCTTCGAGACTTCGTATCGGCGTGACCTGCGAAAGTACGACCACGGACTCTTTGTTTCGCAAACAAGCGGCCTATCTCCTTCTTCGCGACTTCCGCATCGCCGCGAACAAGCTGTCCGAAAGTGAGTCCGGAAGATGCGTTTGCAAGCTCCGAAACGACATTATACTTCCTCACATACTCCTGGAGGGATGCTTTTCTGGTCACTTTCTTCGCTTTCTTCCTCTGGTGGGACCTCCTTGGCCCCGCCTGAAGTGGCAGAGCCCTCTTTTGCATCTCGAATGGTACAGACGGGTTCAAAAGCCTGGGAATGGACACCTCCTCCCGCGTTTTGTGCTGCTTGGGAAGAGGTTCCCCGTCTGCGTTTCTCTTGGTGACGGCCACGACTTCTCCGTCGTTCGCCTCGTCAATATAGGTGACCTGGGCATTCCCTGAACCTTCTGTCGCAGGTGCTGTGGACTGAGTCGTGGCTCTTGCCCTCGGCAGTGCCGTTCTAAGCCTGGTCCAGCACGTCTCCTTTTCATGACCAATCTTCCCACAATTCGAACAACGAGTGTCTCGGCGCGGATTAGAAGGGCATCGGGTGGCTCCATGCCCCGGTTCCTTGCAGAATGAGCAGGTTCGGACCTGGCCACCTTGATCTGCTGTCTGATTCTTCTTTACCAACAAAGAAAGTTCTGCTAGCCGTTCTGCCAGCACGTCCACTTTCTTTTCGATCTTGTCCGGCTCCTGGCGTGTTTCCGGTCTCTGTAGAATGCGCCTAGGCGCCGGAGGCTGAGTTTGCCTAGCATTGTGTGCAGCCATAAAGGCTTTGCGGCCAGACACGAAGTCCTTAACGGCCTTCTTCAGCTCCCCGTACGAGGTAGGTGCCCTATACAAGACGAACTGTGACACGTCGGTGTGCTCCATGACCGCGTTCCGGAGTAGTCCGAACTTGGCTTCGGGGTTGAAAGCTGCTTTATCGAAGCGGCGATCCATCGCGTTTAACGACGCGAGCACGTCGTTGCCGTCCAACCTACTCGCGACTGCGAGCCTGATGTTTTCTTCCGGTTCAGGGACTGACTCGAAACGGTCGAGCAATGCCTTCTTGACGGCTTGGTAGTCGCTGGCCGCCTCGTTCAGTCCACCGTCTTGGCTGTATGTTTCATAGTAGTAGTCGAAAGCCTCCCCTTGCAGGTAGCACAGTAGCTCTCCGGCTTTGTCTTCGTCGGACTTGCTTTTCATTACGACGTTTTCGTAGACAAAGAAGAACTTGGCGACATCCGCCTCGTGCTTACCATCGAACACCAGGGAAGCGGGACCCGCCTGACTGTTGGCGTCGGCCCTCCACAAGAGTACCATGTTAGGGTGAAAACGGGGTACGTCGCCCCGTGTCTTACCCGTGTGTGTTTTTTTTGTGATGTGTTTCTCTCTGCTCTCGGCCGTACAGGACGACCGAAAACCACCGCATTTATACTCTTTTTGCGCGCGGTCTACAATTACTAACTTAAACTTCCAATTACTTACACCGGTCCCAACCACGTGTCACACTGCACATGAATGGGGTGGAAAGAGATGTGTAAAATTTACTGCACAGGGTGCAGGTCTCGGTGCTTTATTCAATGAAAAATCAATACAAAAAAAGACCACGCAGTGGCCCGTTTTGAATAGACTCGAAAACCACACCACTGCATAGTAGATCTGGTCGGTACGAGACAGCGGGCAGAGCGTTTCGACCGGACGCAGCGTCTACAGTAGCTGGAAACCATGACGGAGCAAAAACTCGTGAAACCGTGCCGTCAAAAACCCCTTGCTCCTCTTCTCCCCATCCGCGCCGCGTCCGTTGTTCATCCTTGGTCGTGCCCCGCCCTCTCTCTCTCGTCCATACGGACCACGCAAGCTCCGGCCGATGCTCACCCGGCGCTTCGACCGAGCACAAGGAATCACCCACAGACTCCACCCTCCGTCACCACAGAGCGCCGCCACGTGCGACCAACACGCGCGACATGCGCGTGTAGACCCCTTCCGCGACAACTTGGTACCGTCTCGTTTTCGCATTGCACGAACCCTTCCACTTAACCACTTTATCACATACCTGTGAAGCGGGGATTCCCCGTCCGGTGCTTTTGAGGACCGTCTCACCTTGCTCCGACCCTTCTGGTCGCCCCGCCTAGGTTTATATTCGCGACCGCGTCGTTCACGACTTCAAGCTGGATTTTGTACATATCTACTTCCACCAACGTGCCGAGAATACCGGCGATGGGCCAAACCACGTCGACACCGGAGCCGTCTTCGAATGAGAAGCGCCTGATTGCCGAGTACGACCGACTGGTTCGCCACGGCGAGTCCCCGCCGCCGTCATCTTCGAGTCCAGACTTGGAGCGCATGCTTTGGCAGCATGATTTATCTCATGCGGAGCGCAAGCAGTTGGAAGGTCGTTTAACTTCCCTTGCCTTGCGACTGGACGCAATCGAACGAGCCAACAAGGCACGTGAGTTGGAAAATAGGGCAAACGAACTCTATGCAAGGATTATGGCAGGCCCGAATGCACTCCCAGGAAACGTCAAGGGCGACAAGAGGAGGACTAGCTTGTTGGATGAGGTGCGCGTGTGGGAAGATGAAATAGATACGTCGAGGGAGGCAGAAGCTGGCACCATGGGGAGCAGGCCATAGGCGAGTTGGATTCTCTAACTTATAACTTGTAAATAACTTGGATGATGGCGCTTGAAGATCTTTGAAGCGAACGGCATGCGTATTTGCTACTTACCCATTGCCCGGGAGCTCGGTGGGAGCGCGAGATATGCAGCTGCCCGCATCGTAACACTGGCTGACATGAATGCCATTGAACTAGTGTCCCGGCCTGTCATTGGGGATAAACACGAAGTGCAGGTGCAATATTGTTGAAGACTTGGGATGTTTCTTGACGCGATGCCTCCGCATGCTCTGTTGAAGCATTTAATCACTACGTAGATGTATGTGTAACCCTTCAATATTGACGTGCCGTTATGTGCTCGACGTGTCAATTCGACATCGCGAGACGGAGAATAACCTCGTCTTCGAAACGGATTAATCGCGAAATGGCTTTTGTCAACTTTATGAGCAACTATCGGCGCTCCGCCGAGTACGAGACCAGAAGTGTTTCGTACTAAGGAAAATATGTCCTGCATACCCGAAAAGACAAGTGCAGTATGCGCTGCACACTACAGCATGAGGCTTGCTCGAAAAGTGCCGGTGACTCGGTGTTGTTTGTGTGTGCCTTCCTATGGTACTGCTTCAGCAAGGCATTTCTGTTATCACAAGCGACTTGCTGTACTCTTGGTTACAGCACAGTGTGCTGAGCACACTTGTGCTCAGCACACCTGGCACAGCACCCTTGGATAAGGTACCGTTACGGTACCCGGTACAGGTTGTATGTGGTAGCCGAAATGTAAAATTTAGAGCACGAGTTGTGCATGCTGGAAGATCTGGGTTCCATCTGCCTCGATCTTTGCTCAGGATCAAGAAGAAAGAGTCGAGAAAAAGAATTTCGGAACAGCAAGGACGGCGGTTTGTATTCGAGATCTAATCCCACTTGATCTGGAAATCAACCTTACAGTCCAGATTCATAATTCCGGAATCCCGATCACCTGGAAGTCAAATATTTTCATATATCCCAAAAACTTTTCCAGCTGACACCGGCCTTTTTCGCTCACCGAGTCAGTTTTCATATTCTTATTTTGTCATTACTATTCCGGCCTGTGTCCCATTGACATGCTCTTGTTAAAGCATCGCCTCGAACTGCCAAGTTGACTGTAGCGGCTTTCGTACCCAACTCTTCTTGCTGTTACCACCTTATCTCACTCCCGATCTCACTCCTCGTCAGCGACACGTCTCCCCGGAATCGTGAGATTTCATCCGCAGGACGCTCCCGTGACAAATCGCCATGAGTAGTGTGAAGCTCGGCACAATGACTTCGGCGTTGGAGCGTCAATGCACGCTGCTGATCCATCAGGATATCGCCCCGGAAGATGCTGACGAACTAAAGAAGCATCTTGAATCTGGCGACCTTGAGTCAAAGGCAGAAGCGCTGAAGCGGGCAATTTCTATGCAGCTCTCAGGTGAGCCAGTTCCCGGTATGCTCATGATGGTTATCCGCTACATTCTCCCTCATGAGGACACTCATCTACGAAAGCTTGGGCTATACTATCTGGAGATTGTTGATAAACATGGACCCGACGGGAAAATGTTACCAGAGATGATTCTTGTGTGCAACATGATCAGGAATGAGCTTGTTCATCCCAACGAGTATACCAGGGGCTGCGCGCTGAGGTTTGTTTGCAAAATCCACGACGCTGAGATCCTCGAACCTCTCATTCCTTCTATTCGCCAGAATCTTGAGCATCGCCACTCCTTTGTTCGCCGTAATGCAGTTCTTGCAGTACACACCATCTTCGAGAAATTCGAGTTTCTCATTCCGGATGCGCCCGAACTCGTTGAGGAATTCCTCGCTGAGGAGGGAGACCTGGCCGCGAAGCGCAATGCATTTGTCATGTTGTGCCAGTCAGATCAAGATCGCGGTGTCAATTATCTCAACAACAACATTCAGCACATTCCCATGTGGGGCGAGACTTTGCAGCTCTCCGCATTGGAGCTTGTCCGTCGCGTGTGCAGAGCGAATCCACTGGAGAAGGGCCAATATATCAAGATCATTTTCGTGCTTCTCCAAAGCCCGTCAGCTGCAGTTGTCTATGAATCTGCGAACACACTCATCTCTTTGTCATCGGCTCCGACGGCAATCCGAGCTGCGGCGCAATGCTACTGCCAGTTGCTCGCCACGCAGAGCGATAACAACATCAAACTGATTCTTTTGGATCGCATCGTAGACTTGCGAAAGTCTCAAAGTGCCGTCTTGCAGGAACTCGTTATGGATATTATGCGAGCGTTGCAAAGCCCGAACATGGATATTCGGCGAAAGACTATTGATCTTGCGATGGATGTCATCACGCGCCGCAACGTGGAGGAAGTTGTTGGTGTGCTCCGCAAAGAGCTTGTAAAAACAATGTCTGCCGAGACTTCTCAAGAAAAGGACACGGTCAGCCAGTACAGGCAATTGCTCATCAAAGCGATTCATTCAGCGTCTGTCCGATTCCCAGAGGTCGCTGGAACGGCCGTCTCTGTTCTTTCGGATTTCCTTGCAGATACCTATGGTGATGCCGCCACTGATGTTATCATTTTCGTTCGAGAAGTTTGTGAGAGGTACGAGAACCTACGTAGTGAGGTACTGAAAAGGGTCCTGTTTATGTTGCCGTCAATTCGAAATGCGTCAGTGGTGAGGGGTGCACTCTGGGTTCTTGGCTCATATAGTGAACAGCCGCAGGATGTGAAAGAAGCGTTCCAAGCTGTTCTCAGCGGTGTCGGTCGTCTTCCTTTGACGAACGGCCTAGAAGAAGATGGTGAAGGAGAGGAAGATGAGGACGAGGTAGAAAAAGAGGCGAAACCTGCCCCGAAATCCAAGCGACCAACGATTCTTGCTGACGGTACCTACGCTTCCCAAATAGCTGAAACAGAGCTTGTAACTGGAGCTGGGTCTTCGACCAACGCCGAAAAGACTGGACCACCGATTAGAAGCTTGTTGATGGCTGGCGAATACGTTGTCGGTGTTGCAGTGTGCACGATGCTCACCAAATTGGTTCTTAGGGTCAAATCTTACGACAACGCCCCTCCTGTGTTTGTGAACAGAGTCAGGGCTGAAGCGATGCTTGTCTGTGCTTCTCTCTTGAAGTTTGGAAAATCACACTACGCTCCTGTCGCGATTGACGATGGTTCTGCGGAGCGCATCATTTCTTGTATTACGACCATGAATGGGGAAACGAATGGTGACATCTGGTTGGAGTCCAGTCGAGAGGCTTTCCACGAAGTGATTCGTGTGAATGAAGAGAGACAAGAATCTGCTGCACAGGAGAAAGCGAAGAAAGATGAGACACCCGTGGAAGAAGTAATCGATTTCCGCTTGCTGCGCTCACGCCGCACCACCGCCGCCACGGAAGCTGATGTAGATGTGGATGAAATGGCCTTGACCTCGGCAACCACCGGATCTAGCACCTCGCAAGGTTTCCAGCTCTCTCGCATCACTCAATTAACTGGTATGAGTGATCCTGTCTATGCCGAAGCCCACATAACAGTGCATCAGTACGATATTATCTTGGATGTCTTGGTCATCAACACTACAAATGACACCTTGCAAAATCTAACTCTGGAGTTGGCGACAATGGGTGATTTAAGGCTTTGTGAGCGCCCTCAGTCATACACTCTCGGCCCAGGAGACCGGAAAACTATTCGTGCGAACATCAAGGTGTCCTCAACTGAAACGGGTATCATTTTTGGAAACATTGTGTACGATGTGGCTGGTGCGGGGTCCGCTTCAGGCTGTGTAATCCTGAATGACATTCACGTGGATGTAATGGACTACATCGAACCCGGAGAAGTGAGTGACACAGACTTCCGATCGATGTGGGCAGAATTTGAATGGGAGAACAAGGTTGCAGTCAACACGACTTGCAAGGACCTCTCGCAGTTTTTGGACTTCGTCACGGAATGCACAAACATGCGCTGTCTGACACTGCGTGGAATTGAAGAGGAGAGTGGATACCTTGCAGCAAACCTGTATGCGCGGTCTGTATTTGGGGAAGATGCGCTTGTGAATCTAAGTGTGGAAAAAGCACCAGACGGTTCGCTTGCTGGATACATTCGCATTCGCAGCAAAACCCAGGGTATCGCACTCAGCCTCGGTGACAAAATTACCTTAAAACAAAGCCAGAAACAAGGGCCGAAGTAAAGTAATGTATCTCTTCGTGTAGTACTATCTTTACCATTTTCACCAGCGAGCATCACTTCATCTCGTGTCCTTCTCTTCCCTACATTCAATCTCATTTGCTATCTCTCATAAAATAACTGTGACGTCCGCAGAGCATTCGACAGCGTGGATGTGCACAGAACCGATGACAAGTCCCCTGAAAGAGGTACCAGCTGTGGCTAGCGGTCACGATCAAGTCAGACCTGAAAACTTCCGACGATTAGTAAGTTAATGAAACGAGACCGCCATTCTCTGCATGAACGCTTAAGGATGCTTGAATTAGTGCAGCTGTTGCAGGAATTTTATACCAACATTTCGCTGTTGACTTATACGTATATTTGGCGCACAGCGTGGTATGAATGCGGCAAGCTGGCGTTACCCTTAGAAGGGTAGCTACCAATGAGCTTTTGGGGTCCTCGATGACACGCAATTCCATCCAATGCAAAGGGCTTTGGAGCAAACTGACGACTTGAGCAACTACCTCGAACTCAGCTCCAGTCACTCATCATGGCTTTGTCCATTCGAGACTTGTAATGCTTCTTCACAGATTTCCGTCGTCGCCGGGCTTTCCTTGCGCGGGCCTTGAACAGTTCTTTCGCTGCGAGCGACTCCTCTCCTTTTTCGATTTCATCTAATTTCCTCTGCAAAATTTTGCGGGCTACTTCTCGGTTTTTAACCTGGCTTCGCGTTTCCTGGCACCGCACTATGATACCGGATGGTTTATGCTTTAGTACCTGTGAACCAAAACAAGGCAAGAAGCGTGGAATTAAACAGAGATCTTTTGTCAGCTCATATCGTGCTCATGCCAAGGAAATTCTCGCCCTGACGCCGAGGGAAACTTACCACGCAACACGCCGTCTTGTTGATTTTCTGCCCTCCAGGACCGCTGCCGCGAACGAATTGCTCTTCCAAGTCGTCCTCGACAATCTCCGGTAGGTTCTTCGACGTCGAAGTGGAGATTTCGCGTTTTGGAGGTTTGGCAGCATCTCTGGATGCTGCACTATTACCTAGACCAATGCTTGTGCAGGCATAAACAAAGGGACGACGCGGGCGCCGTGGCGATGTTGCAGTATGCAGGGCGTTTGTAGAAGACAAGGCAGCGATGGGCGGCGAATATGCGCGGATAAACAGGGGGCTTAGACGCATTGGACGTGAGCGTAAGGCTCCTTGTAGAAGCAGCGAGTAAATGCGTGGCACAGACATTTCCTTCACGTACTTCAGGTCTCCAACCTAGATCTTTGAGCGCATATTGCACAATTGGGGGGTTGGACAGGAATGCACCCCCAATGTCCATGAACCAGATTGTCTGGTTTATGGACATTTCGGTTTTGTTATAATTTTAACGAGCTGCCCGGCATTTCGTCACAGTACAAGAGCCCCATCCACTGGAGCCGCCTCGTGCGGGAGACACCAAACCGGCACTATTCGGAGACGGCATTAATCTGTGAGTGCGTCATATCGATTTCCACGCCTTCCGTTTGTTTACAGATCTGACAGGTGGCGTTATTCGTGTTCCGGTTTTTAGGGATGCACTAATTGGAGGGTGGCAATAGCAAAGGCGACACTAATGCGCGTCCCCTCCCCTGTACACGTATGACATACAGTATTGGTTTACAGCATTGTGTTTTACAGTATTTGACATTGATCCGTTTTCGTTGCCTGGCACAGTACAGTACCAAGGGTAAACTTTACAGTGCTACTGTCCGTACCGGTGCGGCCGCCGCGACGACGTCTTTTAGCCCGTATATAAACAGCCAAGAACCGATCACCATCATCCTCCTTTGTTGCGAAATGTACATGTTGCACAGACCTTTGCATCAAATGTCAAATGGAGATATTCCGCTCGAAGCTTTCGTGATCAGACGCAGTGCGAAATTGAGAGGAATGTCACTGCATGTGGCTTGAACAAGACATGGCTTTCACACCAGTGTTGTCGATTGCACACGGCTGAAATGTATCTCCTGAACATTCATCAGATCTGAAACGTAAGAAACTTCTCCCTCAAAATGTGCGCCTTCTGCTATCGTCCCTGGCTGTGAAGAAACATCTTGATCACTCCACTCTTACTGAACCGAAGGTTCGATGGTGAGACCCATAGATATATACTTCGTTGTCTTTCTGAATTGCCACGGTTGCAAGCCACACATCATTTGACCTACAGGCGCTTTGACCTACAGGCGCTTTTGTTAGTCGCATCTTTGCTAACATTGATTGTGTCTACTATCCTTCCTTCTTACTGACGAAGGCCTCGCGGTAGGACATCGCCGTAGCTGTGGGCGATTGTTGCATAGCAGAACCTTAAAAGGTTGAAGAATCTCACTCGTGTCTCGTGCAGATCAGGAGTACGGACGGGGCGTTATTCTGGTTGAGGTACCCATGTCTGTAGCGATGGGAGTCTGCGGCAGCAGAGGCGCATCTTCTGGGAGGAGACTTCCCACTGTGGTCTTTCTCTTGGGTGTTCTGATCACGCCGGTAACCATAGGGTGATTGAAGAAGTAGCTCTTCGTGTCCGGGGCAATCGTTTCTCGAAGAGACCCGCGTGTCATCAAGCGCTGTTGTGGCACACAAATTATGCATGTAGTCTACAACCTCCGTACCCTCTGGGAGTAATTTACTAACGCAGTTTTCGGGCTTGGCCCGTGCAGTCCTGCCGCACAAGTAACCGTTTGGACCTAACCCGAGAAGGTTAACAACGCCCGCGTCGACGCTTTCAAGTTCAAGTGCAAGTTCGTAGCTAAGCTTCTGCCCTGGTGGCACTCTGCTCTGGTGGCATCGCATCACGGCCATCAGCTACATCCTTGATTGCCTCTTGCCGAGCGCACTGCTTGTAGTGTCTCCCACAATTAAAACAGGTCGCGACATTTGTTCTGTATTAGGTCCATTGGAAAGCAACGATTCCACAGCACATCTCCGATTGTACCAGTTATCTTTCCCATCCCCGCGCATGCCCTGCCGGCTTTTTTTTGCAAAAATACATGCATTAACGTTGTCCGTAAAGTCACGAAAACGCATGTTTTGCGCGAGTTTGCTCGGATTTTCTGAACGCAAAATTTTCAAACAACGCGTTTGGCAAAACTCACAGCATACCGAAAACTCGGGGCATGTGAGTTTTCCACGAGTTTCACATCCGTCGAATCACAGCAGTGCCGGATCGACCCGTCGTGAAGAAAAATGAAGTGGGTCTTCCGTTCTTTTCATCCGCACAAACGAGTCTCAGACTGCACGGGTCGTATCGCCGAAGCAACCGCGAAAGATAGACAAGTAGAAGCTTCTAAAAAGCAGTCCTCTCTAAACGGCCCCCCTCAGCCTGTCAAGAAGACGAAACATATCGCCCTTTCTACTGAGAACCTTTCTATCCTGGTGGCGAGCTACAATATTCGCTTCAGCGAGTATTCGCGCAGGTGCACGTCATCCGTCGGGTGGCACAACGATGTACCAGACTTCTGTTTGTTGTGAGCAGGTACCTCGCTGGAGGTCAGTCCGCAAACCTCGCGTTGGTATTTTTCAAACTCGGGGTTACTTGACGCCCAGCGAGTTTGTGGGCAAATGGAAAAAAACAACGCGTTATTTTACGGACAACGTTATTAATTCGATACTTTATAAAGTCAGTTTGGACACCATTTCTCTAACGTACATGCCTTCCGCAATAACATCTTGCAAAACATTGGGATAGCAGTTGCGAATACACAGAAAGACTAAGAATCTAATGAACTTCAATACCCAGTTGACATTTTATACAGGCGTTTCGGTTTCGAAGATATCAACAATAACGTTTTGAGAATAGTCAAAAAGGCGTCTCTTTTAGGCATTCTAAAAATGGCTGGAAAGGACGTGCAGATCTCACCAAACTCCATCCTTCCGCACCGCAGAAGTCAACTGCGGTGGCGAGAGTGTATTTTTCCATCTTGTTGGGCAAGCACAAGTTGAGGCAAAAGAAGTTGAAAAGTAGCCGCATATGAGGTCACATGTCGTCTAGACACTGTACTTGTGTCTAAATTGAACATCTAAAAAGCTATTTTAGACACTACAGTATTCCTTAACGCACTTGTTTTCGGCAATAACATCTTGTAGAACATCGCGATAGCAGTCTTGAATGCGCAGAAAGATTAAGAATGTAATGCAGATTGATTGCCTAGTTCCCTTTTCACCTGACGGTTTTGGTTTCGAAGTGACTTTACATGCGGTTTAAAGGTGGTTTAAGAAGCTTCTTTTCCAGACATATGTAAAAACGACCAGGAAGAACATGCAATTCCCACCAAGTTCTTTCTGGCCCCAAGTCAGACGTCAAGCACGGTGGCAGAGGTATTTTTTTCCTTCTTGTCGAGGAAGCGCAAGTCAAGAAAAAAAATAAGTCGAATAGTGTCCTCACAGGAGAACAACGGTTCGATAGACACTAGGGCACCCCATAAACACTTGCAAACGAGTCGCCTGAAGGTTCGTACCCAGGTTTAATTTCAACATGCCGCATGTGCGACGTGCCTCCCAAAATGCCTTACTGTCAGGCACCGTTTCTAACCTGTGTCTGATAGAGGTTCTGTCTTTTCATGCGTATGGCTTAACCAAAAATGTCAGACTGAGATAACCCGAGTTAAATTGAAAACGTCCCCGTCCTTGTCACTATCAAATGACAATGTCCTCCCGCCTGTGGAATCACGATTTCATGTCTTCCATAATAGACTCTCCCGATAAGGCCTCCATCACCTTCACAAATGAGCTAGTTTCTCTTCGGACAGCGTCCTTTTCGTCATCAATAAGCTCTGCTAGGACCGGCATGGCCTCTGGAAGAGTGACCAAATATTCTTCGCCGATTGTGCTGGCTAGACACTTGCAATAGTACATGGAAGCTTCACGCACCACAGCGTCAGTCCCGCCGGCAAGCGACAGTATGGCTCTTGACATGGCAATGAGCTGCTCTCGACATTCCTCCTTTGACTCCTTCATGTTCCCAACGGCCACTATTCTTGTTCCTAGTGCATTGACAGCCTTTCGGACCGCCTCCGATTTACCCCCGTTCCCGCATGCCACAACTAAGCTTGTCTGTATTTTTGTCACAAGGGTCGGCGTTAATATATTGCCGGTCAGATCCTCTCTCAGCAACAGGGTAAGGCTTTCCAAAGCCAAGCCATACAGCTCTCGATGCAACTGAGACGACACTTGTCGAACGGCATCCTCCCCTGAGCCTTCCCACTTTTCACGCTTTCTCTTCTTGCTCTTCAAGTCTTTCCTCTCGTCAGCATCAAGTTCTACGGTTACGTCCAAAGAGGATTTTGATGATGTAGAGCTCAAAACCTCCAGAACCAGGTCTAGCAGCTGTAGAAAATAGGGTACGAAAATTGCCCGAAGCACATGCATCAACTTGAGGGAAATTTGCAGAATTGGAACCGCTCTCGACAAATACTGAGGCATATCAATTGCGTTGGAACGGTCTGCACCACCCATCACGCGTCCTCCTTCGAGCCACTGTACTACGCGATTGAAGATGATCTTGAAGTCTGACTCCGAAAGTCTCAAAACCATTCGCGTAAAATTATCGGCACAGCCGTTATCCACTTTTTTGCAGGAAGACAAGAAACCTTCTGGTCCCCTGATTGCTACCAGCTCGTTAAACAGTTCTACAGTAGAGCACTTCCTTGCTGCACTTTGAGTATCCATTTCATTTTCTTGCACACTTGCTGGTGAAGTATTACCCAAGCGACCGTATTCAATGCACGATAACAAAGCCAACGTAAGGCGGTCCTTCTGAGGCTTGAGCTCCACCTTAGATATCACTCCAGTCAAGGCAGACATTCCCCGCAGCAATGTGGAAACCCCAGTCAATGTCGCCGAAAATTTGGCGAAATTAGCAGTCACATAGACCAGTGCGCCGACGCTCACATTTGCAGGAACTTTCGTCATCGCTTCTACGAGCAACACATTAATGTCCTCCCTTTCGACAGAGACTGCCAGCGAGGCTATACGGTTCAATGTAAGGCGACCGAAAAACTTAGGAGTCCTATCGAGGACAGTGGTACACATCCGCATCGCTGCCTCAGTAACACTCACCCTTAAATCTTTTTGAATGCGGGATGTCGCATTCCTTGTCTCTTTCCCAAACACAGCTTGTAGAATATCTGCTGCAGTACTGACCACCTCCGGGATGAAGGTCACTGCACGCTTTCCAATGACCGTCACTATCGAAGAAAGACAGTCCATCGCCACAGCAACGTCAGACTGCCACTGCCCATTGACTATCTCCTCGGGCTTGTCCAAGAACTTGCTACTTGCCCGAAGGACCTGCAGAGGAGTTGTGGAGAGCTGAAGAAGGACTTGCGGTGCCGAAGAGCCTATTCTATCTGCAATGTTCTGAATACAACTCAAGGAACACAACTTCAACTCTGCCCCCAATTCATTAATCTTCACATGATCCTTGTCTCCGAACTCTGATATTACAGCACTCAAAATTGAACCAAGCTCTTCTACAAATGCAGTTTGAGACGATTTCAAGTCGACGTAATCAGGCAACTTCTGATCATTTTCATGCCAGCCATACAGCAATGAGGCGTCGTCCAACATGCGTCCCGACAAAGTCTTGACCGCACGAATGCGGATTGCTACGTTTTCAGTTGAAATAATGTTGCCTAAGCATAAGCTTATAGCGCGTAACGGAAGAAATGAAACCAGTGCTGTAACAGGCCTGTCCGCGATATTTCTGTTCAATACCCACAAAGACTTCAACAAATTCGATATACCTTCAATAACGGAGGCATCGGACGTTGCTGATTGCACGGCTTCGGTAAGCTTCTTTCTGAACAGTGGTCCAACCACATGGACTAGGGCCAATTCACATCTTATGTCTGACCCCACCCTCGCAATCACTGACAAATCCATGATCAGACTCTGCTCAGCTCCCAGCAACAGCCGTGAGCACTCCCTTGCAATGCTTTTCACTTCGAGATAATCAGCAGATTCTTTGCAGATTTGCTGCAGACAGCAAAGCAGCGCTTCTTCCATATCTGGCATAAGTCGGCAGCAAGATACTATCAGTTCTCGATCTTCTTCAGAGGCCACAGTATTCCCGATCTTCTTGTACGCAGCTCTCACAAGAAAATTACATACCACTCTAGGGTCGCAGCCGCTCTTAAGCAAAACTGCAGCTAAACGATGAACGGATTTCAACTGCTTCGAGAAAGAAACATCCTCCATCTGTGCGCTCAACACATCGCAGAGCCGCGATGCTAGTTCATTGCCGCAGCGAGGGGCAAGCACCATCGCAACTTGCAATGCCTGGCACCTCACAGATCGCATTAGCGCGCTTTCGTTGCCCTCGTGAGATACATGCGGGTAGAAGACAGTCTTCATCAACGCATCCAAGTCGACTGCAGTATCCTGCATATTCCGCTCTCGTTCTCTGTGCAATATCTGTTCAATCAGATCCAACACATTGCAAAGCTGGTACTCGTTACGGTCCCCGGCATTGCGCATCAACGAGCTTTCTGAGGTAACTGCCCGAACGAAGGACCACAACGAAGAAAGCACAGACGTCACATCAAACTTGAAAGGCCTGTCTATCATCTTATCTGTCAATAACCACCGCTTGATAGTATCTACAGCCCCCATACCAGCTTCTTGATCCAATGTAGAAGGTCGAACTCCGTCATCGACCTGGACATCCATTGCGTCTGGTGCCCTTTCTTTGGTTCCAAGTCTTTGTAGAAAGGGTAGAAGATTGTTCAACTTATCATTCAAAACGGTACTATCTAGTGTTTGTCTGGCCACACTTCCAGCGGTAGATGCTCTTGTCGAAAATGATAACATATGCCTCAGTAGATCTTGGGTGATGTCCAGCTCTCTGCAGTTGCAAATTGAGAACAATTGCGAAAATCCAGCAATCACAGCTAAATTGACTTCTCCCGAAAGCAATGGACGTTTCTTGTCGAGAGCTTGGAGAAGTGAGGCGGTTTCTTCTGCAGCGTCGATGATGACCTCTCTTGATAATGAATGTGTCTTCATTGTCCCAAGGATTTGAGCGACACGTACCAATGATTCGCAGGTGACACTGCTTCGGTCAGTGTCTCCTAACAGTTTCGAAAGCAGGTTGATTTCCATTCGAAACAAACTTAATACTTCAGTTTCCTCGTATCCACTGTACCCTTCCAACGCACGAAGAAAATAAAGCCTTTGCAGAGGGTCGTACTCTTGATCAACAATTTTGCTAGATGCAAGGCGAATAACCGCTGATTTCTCCTCTAGCCCTTCTAAGGCGGCGAGAGGCGCAATGAAACCAAGACGAGATCTGTAGTTCAGTAAAGCTCCTGACAAAAAGTTGTCCAACTGTTCAAGTGTTGATTCAGAAGTCAAAGGGATTGCGACACTAGCATGGTAGTTCGCGATTGCGCAATAAAATGAGATCAGTGGTGACTTTGGTAGAGTGGAGTTGTGTACAGCTGCCTTAGCTGCGCAAAGCGCGAGTAGTTTGTCCCTTGCCTGATTATCATTCCCGTAAAGAGCGCCGAACAGGCACAACATCGCCTCTTGATTAACTTCGTTTGAAGAATCTGACTCGCACGATATCAAAAACCATTGAAGGCTGTAAAATTGGATGCGACCCCCGGATACTGAAGTAACTGCAGATGCCGATTGTAGCATATTTTTGACCTTGACAAACCCACAATAGCCATGAACTTTGGCCAAAACCTGTTGCGCAATCTTTTCATTCTCCAAACGTGCAGCCAGATTCCATATACGATCCACCACTCGAGACTGCGAGAATTGTGAGCCCAGTGCATCATGAATAGGTCCTATTGCATTGACAGCCTCTTCGAGAATCTTTGCCCTAATAGATTCGTGATCTTCGTAGAGCTTTACCAAGCTCTCGACTACCCCTGCTGCCCGAAATTCTGCAAATTTCTTCAGTGCTTTCTTGTCTCCCTGATGCACGCAGAAAGCGAGCAATTCTAACGCCCATGATGGATCCCATTCAGACATAGACTCCACAAGCGCGTCAAACTTGTAAGTCCTGCTCGCAATTTTCGATCGCAGGGCAGCCTCGACGACTTCTCGGAGCTGTCCGTCACCTAATTCCGCCGAATCCAAGCATCGAATTTCTGTCTCTTGGGACAATAAGGTTGCCAGGCGTTTGAAAGTCTCCTCATCATGACTAACAACTGAATTGTTGCTGAAGACACCGTCCCTGATCAACCCGATCAACATCGCTTGTACTTTAACCGGATCCGTGCCTGTATCTCGCTCACAACCAGTAAGAAGAGCGTTACAGAGAGCTATAAGCCCAGATATCCGAGATGGCTTCCTCTTTTTCTTCTTCCGAAGCAAGTTATAAGCGCTTCGAAGTCGGCTTAAGATGGACGGCAAAACATGTTCTGGTAGTGCTTCGGATTTGGCCTGTAACAAACACAACGCCGCATCGGCTGCTACGTGAGCGTCAGAATCACCCTTGAGAAGAATATTGCATCTACCGACGATGCTCTCGGTCACACTTGCTTCTTGCTCAGTCCACGAATAGTTGCTGTCTACTAGCTTCGCTAATGCCGTTTTCACCACGCTATGCTCCGGATGTGACATCATGGCAAGAATAGTGCCCCCCTTCGGAAGCGAACTTTTCTTCGCCGCGTCCTTCCCAACTGAAAACGCAGTGCCACTCAAAGCTTTTTCGATCCCCTCATCAACAAACGAATATTTTCTCTTGTCCGCTTTCCTCCTGCTGGCTAAGTGCTCTCGCAACGCAATATCCACACCGGGCGCAAAACGTCCCCTACTCAACGACGCGACGACGCCAGCGAAGGCCTCGAGCATCGCCTGTCGCTTCTCCGTCGTGACAGACTCCTCCTCAATTTCGGCATCCGCGCACGCTGCAAAGAGTCTAAGCAAAACTTTGTGCACCGTCTGCTCGCAAAGAAGCGAGACATTCTCGCTCGCAAACGCCTTCTGCAAAAGCCCCAGCATACGCACACTAGGCTTCGACACGATCCCCATTACGACAGCCGCATACGTCAATCTGGCGAGTTCCTCATCCCCCAGGCAGGACAAGACATCCGGCATTGCGCCACGTCTGAGGAGGCTTCTCGAAACGCCCTTCTCAACAGCGGATACTTTAGCTTTTGACACCAGCATAGCAAGACAAGCAACAGCCGTATCGCTAACTGGACTCCCAGTCTTCGCCATCTTGATTACCCCTGCAACAGCTTGCGCGGCAGCTTCAGCGATGTCGTTCTCAAGACCGGACGGAACTGCCGCAGCGACTGCCGACATCAGAGCGCAAAGCAAGTCGCTCCTGCTTTTGTCGTTCACTTTCAAGTTTACTGTCTTGTCAATGGCTTCGACAACTGCCAGGAACAAGGCGCGCTTCTCAATGGAGCCAGACGAACCGAGCCTCCGAATCAACAAGTTGGCCAAGAGCGAAGCCCCAGCCAAGGTATTAATCCCGTCTCCCACAGCCTCGACCACTGCTGCCACTGCGAGGCGGAGAACAAGCTGCGGGCAATCGCGCACCAGAAAGTCCAGTGAAGGGGGCTTCTTCTGCTTAACAACTGGGCGCAGCCACTCCCACTTGTGCCACTTTCCCTCTCTCAGCATGGAGGCCACCAGCTGCACAAACTGCGGCGTCTCATGAAACGGGAGCGCGGCGAGCATAAGCGCGTCCACCTCTCGCTCGGCGCCGAGTTGGGGCACGCGCAGCCCGTGGACCAGCCATGAGACGAGCTTCTGCGCCGGGCGCATGGGGAACACGGGGGCGAGATGCGCGGCGGCGGAGAGGACAGCGGCGGAGACAGGTTGGGCCTCCTCTGGCGGCAGAGTCGCGCGGTCCGGGTAGGGGGGAAGGAGGAGAAGAGAAGAGGCAAGGGTGGGGAGCGTTGCGTCGATGGTGGAGAGTGTCTCCAGCCCGTTGAGAGCAAGCCCCGCCATGTCGCGGCGGGGTTGGGGCAGCGGCGGTGGTCGCAGCATGGTGGAGGAGGTCGAGGCTCGCAGACGCGCGAGAGAAGCATGGACAGACATGTTTGGAGAGGTGGGGAGGGTTTGGTTACCAGTGATGGTGGTATGGAGAGGTTTCCTGTGGCGTTAAAGATGGACGACGTGCTGGGATGCTCTGGTCGAGGAAACCGCCCTTCCTCCCTCCCGTGCTTCAGGGTGAGGAGGGATCAAACGATTTCAGGACGACAAGCACGGGATTTGCTTACGCCGCCGCCGATGGAAAATACTGCAGAGACCCGCTCCAGCAATGCAACCACTTGAGGTATGATAAGAAGTCTCCTGTGCAGTGGACACGTGGACAGGTTGACCATTCGTTTTCCCGGCCTTAGAGCACCCCTATCGGTTTGGCTAAATTTGGTGGCTAAGAGCATCTCTACCGCGAGTCTATTCTCTAATCTAATGCCAAATTTTCAGCCGCAGAAAAAAAACGACACTCTACCGCATGTTTCTAATCTATTCGAATACATTTCTCAATAGATTAGAGCTCGATCTGGGTCTATTCGACCACCCATTAGACCCAGATCGTGCTCTAATCTATTGAATAGAGGTGACAGGAAAGGCCTCTGGATTGGCTACCGGTGTAGCTGTACTTGCCAAGTGAGTATTCCCGGGAAATTGAACTTCAATGCAAACCCAAACACCCCCAAATGGCATCGTCGCACAACGTTTCCCTCTCTCCGGTGCCTCTGCTCTGTTCTGTCTGCTCTGTCCGGTATAGGGCGCGGAAAGAACTGGGATGCGGGGAGAATTGCGTTCTCGCTCGTGCATGGATTGCGGCGTCCGAAGACCCGATGGCTGGCATCGACCAGGCAAGAAAAATCTTCCAAGACACTATCCGCCGCCGCTTCACGGAGAAAGGTCCTGCACTGCACCTCGTTCCGGACGGAAATTACGGTACCCGAAGCGGGGCGAGCATCAAGCAGCATTTCAGCGATATGTCAGCTGATGTCCAGAAGTTCTTCGTCTCCCTCGGCAAGGTGCGCGCTTGCAATCCCACTGGGGTTGGTGACGAAGAGGTGCTTTCAATGTCAGTCGCAGTCCATCTGGAGCACACTAACAAGATGGACTACGACTACAAAAACTTTGACAAAGATCAATGGCTCTACTACAAGGCTTGGAAAGTACTCCGTAACCATCCGAAGTGGTCCTGCGCACCTTCTTCAGCCAGCCCTATTACTGCGACGCAAGAACTGCTACCGGACATGAGCCAACTGGCTTCAAGCGGAGGGCATTCAACGCAAGATATTGAAGCGCACGAGACCGTCACGCCCACGAAAAATAAGGAGCGGTTCGGTCTGGGCGCCCGTGGTGCTAAAATGGCACGTGAGGAGGAGTTGAGGACACAGGCGTTGCGCGTTCTTGCAGAGTCGGCGAAGCGGGAGTCGGACGTGCTCGAAGAGCGTAATGCGATTGCAGCATTTTCTCGACCAGAAGCTGCTAGCCTTCCCGAGACGGCACAGTTCTTCTCCGCGAGCCGAGAAATTTATCTTGCGCAGGCACTCAAGCGAGCCAAGGTCGCACAAGCGGAAGTTTGTGCATTGGAGCGGCAGTCGACAAATAATGGGAGCGACTTAAGAAGACCGTCACAGGCGCCACCCGGAGCCTCTACGCAGCGCGTTGACGTCCCTGTAGTACCAGAGCTTGCGACCATGCAGGGTGCAGCAGTGCTTCTGGAGGAGGCCTGAGGGGAAAGAACGTGCTGGGCGCTGCAAAAATCCCTTTGAATGGCAGTTCCTGGTACATCCAATATGTCGTCCGTATCTGTGCGAATATACATCATAAAGATAAAGATGATACCTTTCATCCCCGGCAATCACACATACATACAGTATCCCCTATTCAAAAGCAGTCGTCATTGAGGCTTTCATCATTGCTTTGCTGTGTGTCGTCGCGCTTTCCCTAAAACATATCTTTCATGAAAAGGCGACTTTTAAGAAGTGGTCCCTCATGACCATGGTCGTTGTCGCCCTTATTGACGTGGCAGTACAATGGACAGGAGGTGGCGTGAACCATGCCATGTCATTTGCCCTTGCCGCACTTGAAGGCCATTAGGCCGAGCATTCTTTGTACTGGGTCGGACCGATGGTTAGTGCAGTGGTTGCAGCTTGCATGCACAACAATATTTTGAAAACTGGAAAGCGAGGCTTCCTCGACACCGCTAAGGAGCCCCCACCAGAGCACGCCCCGCCGAAAGAGACCAACCTTGCCCCGCTTTTGCCTTCGTCTCCTTCGCCGCATCCACCCCGCCGCACCCCGTCCCCGTCCCCGCCCCCGCCCGCGCCGCCGCCCCCGCTCTCGCATGACCAACATTGTGAGGGGGAGCCCCACCCGCCGCGCACAGAGAGGAAGCGCCCGCGCTTTGAGCGCCACGAGTCGCATCGGGACGCCGACTTTCATCCCTCCGATGGCCATCTGAGGGAGCACCCCGCCTTGTCCGTCGAGGGCGCGTACAGGGGTGATGGGCTGCATCGCCATGCCGTCTGCGATTTTTTACACGCTTTTACCCCGATCGCGTCGTAGAGGTAGCACAAATCTGTTTTGTCGTCACCTTTGAGGGGGACGAACAGGGGCGAGATGCGAGGCTAGACCACAGACGAGGCGTGAGCTATGAACGACGACGAGACATGTGTTATGAGCGGAGGCGAGACGTGAGCCTTCAAGGGAGGCGGGATATATGTCGTGAACGACGTGTGGGTGTTGAGGGGCAGGCGGGGTCGAGCCCCAGGGGTAGAAAGGTGGAGGAGGGGCGGAAGAATGATGGACAGGACTCGAGGAGGCCATTGGGCGGGAACAGTACACAGGGGTGGGGGGAATGCCGAGGAGGGTGGAAGGGATGAGTATGTGGCTGTTCACACGCCGGGAGTGCCCCCCAGACCCCGATGCTTTCACACATATGCACACAGCAGATTGGTAAAAACAAGAGCATTATTGATGCCCAAACACCTCATCGCCCCTAGACGGAGCCGTGAGCGTTCCATATATGCTCAATGAGGTCGCGTTTCAAGGAGAAGTGGTCCACTTTACTTGTTATGCGCGAATGACGTGACGATACCATGCTAGCCCACATTCCCGTCGGCAACTCACTGCCAAGAAGGTACCGAGTTGCCGACTCGGATTCCCACGTGAATGACTGACCTGCAGCGATCATAGCACGCGCCTCACTGAAGTGCTACAGTGACGCCATGCCACTTTGGTAGTTATCTCTTCGACTCTCCACAATCATATTGTGGAGAATAATGCACGCCACCATGACATTCGATACATCACTTCTCTTCCAAAGTCTTGAAGGGTTCTGTAGGATATGAAACCGAGCGACAAGCACCCCAAACGCGCGTTCGATGTCCTTCCGTATCGTCTTTTGAGCCTTTGCGAATGCTTCCTCCTTTCTTTCCGTGTTGTCTTTTATTGTCTTCATAAAAATTGCCCAGCTTGGGTAGATACCATCGGCAAGGTAGTACGGCATCGTTCGTTGTTTTTTATTTAACGTGTAAGGAATGGAGGCCGGAAACTCACCAGCGATGATGCGCTCCATCGTTGGTGATCGGTCCAAAACGTTGATGTCGTTCAAGCTTCCAGGGCTACCAAAGAAGGCATGCCAAATCCACAACTCCCCGTCACAAATTGCCTCCAGAACGATAGTCGGCTTCCTCTCCTTTCCTTTGAATTGTCCAGCCCAATCTATCGGACAATTTTTCCATTGCCAATGCTGACAATCAATACTACCCGCACACCCCGGAAACCCCCTGGCAGCATTTATTGCCAGTATGCGCCGTAGGTCCGCCTCATTGGGCTCGCGTAGGTACTCTATTCCAAACTTCTGTATCACAGTAGAACAAAAGGACTTCAGTGACTGCAACACTGAGTCTTCAGACATACTCAGATACTCGTCTAAAGAGTCAGCCGCTGCTCCATACGCCAGCATGCGAATTGCGGCAACCATCCGCTGTAGGGGATGAATTCCTCCACGGTTCAGCGCATCCTTTCTTCTGACAAACAATCCTTCGCCCTCAATCGCCCTGTACAGCCTGTTGAACACTGTGTGCGGCATTCTGAAACGCCTGTCAAATGACGCATCGCAATAAAGTGGCGTGGTTGAAAAGTAGTCTCGCTTGAGGCGGTTGAGTGCGGCATCGAAGTCGCGATTGAGATTTCCTCTTTTCCCGCTCCTGGATCCTAGTCTAATGAGAGAAGGAATTGTACCTGGAAAACCAGGCAGTGTCCCAGAGGCGACGAGGTAGGACAGGTTCTCGTCGTCACTGGAGTCAGGAGAATAAGTCGGCGGAGGGGAGTCGTAGTTGCGAGAAGTTGCCATGGTAATAAAAAGGGTTGAACGGGATGAGCGCAGCAGTGCTGGAAGGATATGTACTGCGCGGTAGAGTTGCGCCGCGGCTCTATTCCAGAAAATCTATTCATCAGTAGAGCAATAGAGTTACCCATTAAAAAGTAAGCACTTGGCGAGATATTTTGATTAGAGAGGCAAATACGGTCATGCGGTAGAGATGCTCTAAATGTGTAAAATTTTGCGTTTGCATATAGCATTTCTGTGCGCAACACTATCGGTTTAGCAGAAAATTTGAATTTAAGTGCCCTGATAGGGCATAGTGTACGAAGGGTGCGGGGCATCGAGGACGAGAGGTACTGTATTGACACTGTCCTATGGTCTTTTGGCCAAGTGGCGCCATGTAATTCGCGTCTCTACTCTCTGGACTATATTTGCTCTTAACCTCCGCTCTCGCTCTACCTCCTTCTCTCTGGTGCTTCCGGTGTCTCTATCGCTCCATATACATCACTATCTAGGAGAACAGCATGTCGCTCCTGCATTCAATTACCATTCTCGCTTACAATGGTCCACAATGCAATTGTCGGCTTTTCGCTACAGCTCGTAGACGTGAATTAAAACCCCATGCATGGCGATTGCTTTGCACCCTTCGGTCCTTTGCGCCCCTTGCCTCGATTAATCAATTCGTACCTCATGCATCCAACTACTTTTGTAGTTTATTGTAAATTGACTTTTTCCCAACATCAATGTTGTCAAAAACACGGAACAACAAACGTCGTCGGAACTTCATTTTAACTGCAGCAATTATTCCCGCGTCTAGAGGCTGAATTCGACTTGTAGTGTTCGGAGGGAGAAAACAAACCTCTACATTTTGTAGATCCGGGAGAGAGTCCTCTGTTCCGTGTGCAGAACAGTTATCTAAAAACAAAAGTATCTTCCGCCCGGCCGTCCTACCAACGTAGCGATCCAGCCGCCCCAGCCAGCCAAAAAATAACACTTTTGTCATCCACGCCTTCTTGTTGGCGTGGTAATCGAAACCAAGTTCATGGCCATACTTTCCTAAAAAAGGACGAGGATGCAGGGCGTTTCCAATTATCATAAGTCGAAATCGTTCCGTTCCATCCGCGTTACAGCATGCCAGAAACGAGATTCTGGTCTTGTCTTTTTTGAAACCAGCGGCAGGTTTCCGCGACAAAGACCATCCCGGCGGTTGACGATAAAAAAGACCAAACTCGTCAGCGTTCTAGACATTTTTAGGACCGTACTCAGCCACCTTTGCCACAATTGATGGCATTGTGGCAGTGATCGCAGACTCATCCGCACTCAACGCCTCCCCATGCACACGTCGAAATTTGATGTTGTTTCGCTTCTGGAAACGACTAAGCCATCCATTCGAGAACTTCAAGGAAAGCTGTTGATCGAGCGGTAGGTGTTTGTTGGCTTCGCGCTGCAGTATCTCTGCTTGATGTCGCGAAATTATGCCATTAATTTGAATACCACTGGTAGACTTTTCACACAACCAGTGGTACAGCGCGCTTTCAAGACGAGGGGATGCTGGAACGCGGCGATTTTTGAACAATGAACGGGCACCGGGGGGAATGGCAGAATATGTCGACTTTGTCGGTAGAAGCCGAGAAATTGTGGCTTGGTTTGGGGCTTTGTCAAGCGTAAAGCTCTCTTTAGCCCAATCTGCGAGGTCCTTCTGGGTCATGGGCTCTTTTCGTTCGCATCGACGATGGTGCCCATCAATAATGAGCTGTGTTTGGCGCACGGTAAGTGCGTGGCTCACTTTGGGTGTCCGAGGGGAATGGCACGAGGATAGTGTTGGAACGATGCTCGAAGAGAGGCACAGAGAGGATCGCCGATCTGTGGATGTCAGATGTGAAACTGTTGGCTAACCAACTTCAGACTTGGCATTTTACATCTCAGGAATGTGATATATGCGGGGGAAAATTATCTAAAATATATCTGAAAATCATGCTGCCGCTGGGATTGTGTATGCATGTATGGAGTATGCAGTATATTGGCCATTCCAGGTACATGGCGCCCCTTTTTCATGGTAAATGACATTTGTATGCAACTTTCGAGGATATGCGGACAGGGGGGTCTGCATAAAGCGGGGGAACACTGTATACAAATGAAGATATTCGTAGTTTTACGATGGTTGATGGTCAGTGGGACATCAGCTATGATAAATCGTAATCCTCATGGTTCTGTCTTTACTCGTCGTCGCCGTCTCGTGGGTCTAAGTACCGCGTGTGACAGACTGTAATGCGGACAGTCTGTCCTTGCGGTCCGTCAAGCTAAACAGGATCCAACATGCTACAGTAACGCTACAGTAGAACAGGACGAATCAAACATTAAAAAGGACGAAAGATTCAAAAGGAAAACAAAGAAAGGTACAGGACTGGATAAGTGCCAGGTAGAACGGCCCTGAATAGCGATTCAAATGCGTGTGCGTGTCCTGTGTTGCTGTAGCTCTCCATCTTTTCCACACTGTACATCAGTGATGTCCAGGTCGTCTTACAGTACATGTGATTGGCGGTTTGGTGCAAACCTTTTTTTGTCACCATTTGAGGTATCCTCCACAAGAGATAGATCTCGTCCATCACACCGTGGCCACAACCTAGAAACGATCTACGAGGCGATGTTAACAAAGCAAGCGAGCCTAACGGCGCAGACGTCATCAACGACACGAGAGACTGCACAAATAGTTTATAAAGCTATACGCAGTTTGTCTCTACGTGTGGTGTCACTCATTAAAACTACACGCAGTTCGAGCTTCACGATTCTAACCATCACACACGGACGCCAAATACCGCACGGCACCTTGAACTATAATCCAGTAAATCGTCTACTACAGTATTGCTGCCCAGGCCTCAACCTAAAATCTCTACAACGAGAAGTTCACCCTTGTCACGACGGTATCCTTCGGTGCATTGCTGAGCCCAGTCCTGAAGACGACAACTTCACCGTCAACGATGACGCGAAGTCGGTACCTCGTGCGTCCGTCACCGCAGTTGTTGAAGTGCTTGATGGTGGCAGTGTAGTCGCCAGACATGAGTTCGTCCTCTTGTCTGTAGAGAACAGCTTCCTTACCCGCGGGGATCATAATGTTACAAGCGCCGACGTTGTTATCATTGTTTAATTCTCCAACACCAGCATCCGGGGCGTCGCGGCTGACCACAGTGCCGTTCGGCTCAGTGACCTCCAGGTCAAAATCATCGGCAGAATCCCAGGAAAGCTCGATCAAGACCATGGGATTTCTGGTCCTGAAGGAAACACAATCCTTCCGGCCTCCACCGCTAACACGAGTGATGGATTCATCCTTTTCAAACTCGCCGTACGACGTGATCGGGAGGACGACACACAAGTCATCCAAGAACTCCTGCTGGTTGCCCCTGGTTCTGAGGCGTCCCATGCCCTGTTCTTCAGGGACGAACTGGAGGGGGAAGAGCCTGAAGAAGCGCTTGGGGAAGCTGGTGTCAAGACCTGCCGGAGAGAACTGAGAGATAGGTACCATGTTGGGGTCCTTTCCTTGGGCAACCATGGCCTGGCCTGAGCGCAGGTCGGTGACGTTGCTACCGGGCAGGCAGATGACACCAGAGAGGGAAGTGAACGGAGCACGGAGGAAGGTGCGAGCGCCTTTGCCCCGGAGAGACATGTCGCTGAGACGGCAGAAGCGGAATCGGCAGGTCTTGCCACATTGGGCAGAGGCGGTGAGGGCGAGGGCTGCGCAGAAGAGCGCAAAGGTGATCATTCGGGATGCCATTGTGAGTTGTGAGGTTGTTGCGTTTGTTGCTAGTGATGGAAAGATGGAGGGTGGATGAAGAGAGCGACGGGAGAGAGAGAGGGAATGAGATTTAAATAGAGTTTGGGATCAGCAGATTTGAGAGGAGAACGGGTATGCGGAGGGCGTTTGGGTACTGATTTCTGTGGGTATAGAATTGGAAGGCCGCCGGAGGGATTTGTGCAGTTTGGCTAGTTCAGCCATCAAAGCGGAGAGCGCGAATGCAAGGCGCGGGGCAGATTCAAACGTCTAGAAATTCTTACGCTATCTAAAGTGACTGTCGTACGTACAGTGGGCCATGAGGTGGGTGGAAGGGTTGCAGTATCAAGGTTGCGGAAGCTGGATTTGTGTGCATTCGCGGCGACACTCTAGAAGGCACCTTGTCAGCGGTGGTTACACAAAAATGTGAGCTATCTATTTAGATTTCAATTCTCATGCCATGCACTGTGAAAGACATGAGTAAGCCTGACACCTGCCAAAACCGATCGCCATAAGGGGCGGTAGTTATGTCGCGGTGTGCACAGCCGGCCGGAAGTTCCCTGCTCGGCTTCCTAAAGATAGTAGATGCGCGACTCTCTTGTGTGTCGGTATATCAACCTTTGGGATGCATACACAGCCCTCTCGATCCATGAAACTTCCCCTGGGTGCGTGATCCGGTGGCGAGAGCCCCTTCTTAGCAAGCTGACGAGCGCCAGATTTCGACTCTCCTCATGTCTTCGGACGGAAATACCCAACTTTTAGACAGGCGCAAGGCACAATCTGCAACATGGCAGAAGTCGTCCGTCTGAAAACCTCGCATCCGCAAATTTCTATGCCTTTGAGGTATCGCGTATACTGAGAGAAAAACGACACAGTAAACTTTACTTGCTTTTCATGAATATGATGTGCTGCTTGAACCAGTATACAGGCTCAGGGAGTAGGATGGGGATCTGGAGGAGGAGCTGCTATCTTCCTTCATTAGGAGCTACTTGCCTCCTCCCGGAGGAGGCATCAATGCATTGTGTACAGTATACAGTAAATCCACCTGACAGTGACATGTGTCACCGACATCTCAAAGCCTTCTTCAACCATTGACATGTACCTCAACCATTTTTTTGCATAATACCTTTTAGCATGAAAGAAGCGGTAGATAGTGGCAGTGCGGCTCCCCCTCTCCACCAAAATGTCGTTGTGAATTAGCCTATTGTCTTGCGCGAAGTATCCCTGCGGACAGTCCCTAGAGGACCACTCATTCCGCTCGATGCATACAAGACATCGAGTTCGGCGCAAAGGGCAACCCGATTACAAAGTTTTGTAGTGCATGATGGTTGTCGTCACTTTGGAACAAGTGTTTCCATGAACTTATTCTGTGCCGGAAGGGTACAAGCCAATCCATGTTCCAGCGCTTTCTCTCTCTGTCTGCATACTCGTGCACATCCTGAATTCGAAGTTATAAAACTCATATTTACAAAATACGTACTGTGTCGTCGAAAGGGGGCCTTGTGCTTCGCGTGCACTGCTCTCTGTACGATCAGGGAGCGGGATTGGCGCGCGGGGAAAAGGAGAGAAAGGATAGTATGAGAAGGGAAGTAGAGGGGGGGGGGGTGAGTGATCCGGCGTTGCGCCTTCAGGGGTGAGAACGGGCTCCGGCTTGTGCCTTCGCAGACTAGAGTAGCGTAGAGTTGCTTGCTCGAGTTGTTTATTGTTCTACCTCTTGGCGTGGGGAGCGCGGACGTGGGCGTAGTACATATAGGTCCATGTAAGCTTGCCGTCTGCGGGGACGGTAAGCTTACAGCCCATGTTCTGTAAGCACGCGGGATATCAATATCCAAAAAGGTGCATGCACCTTTTTGTGCGGTGTTATCATATCAAATACGCCGTACAGTATATATGCGCGTGCGCGACATACTGCAAAGGTGGTTCTCTAAACACATTACTGCACGTCATGAGGCCGATAATAGCAGACTCAGTACTGTCAAATGGGTGAGCTGGCGCCTCATCTGGGGTTGGCGAGCTTACCTTGCAGAGGTGCAGTAGAATCTGCGAGAGGCGTCGAAACTGCAGACATAAGGCAGAACAACGCTTACAAACAGTGTTCTTCGCCATTCGATTTTTCGATTTAATCATTCTGACTGTATTCGTGTCGTCATTGCTTTTGCCACCTTGGGTGGCATCTATGCTGTACAGTATTGTACTTCTCCGTGGAAGTTTTCCAACATGACACTCTGACAAAGCAAAAACGTTCGAAGGCGATGATGTTGAAATATGTTGACACCAACATTTTTTCAGGAATAAGCCCATTTCTTGCTGAAATTGTTTGAGTTGATGTACAGTAATTCATATTCTTACCCATGTCTAGACTAGTAATTTCTAGTATGTATCTAATATTATGATATCGCAAGTCGACAAAGCGAGAACTGGGTCTCGGCAGTTGTCTAATTCATAGCCGTGAGGGTACGATACATCTCTCCGATACTCTAATTCTTGACGGTGCAATCTTCTGCAACCCCTTTCCGTCAATTTCCTGGTTTTGTGTACAATATTTGGAAATCCAGATGTACATGGCCGAAGTTCAGTCATTCAATTGCAACTCCTTACGAATTCCACTTAATTCTTTTGTCAAAGCCAGCAGCATGTGAGATCTTGCCAGCTTAACTGACGTAAGACAAAAAAATCAAAGCCTACAACCCTTCGAGTCTTCTTTCTCTATTCCTGTCTCATCTGCACCAATTCGCTGGGCAGTCTACTGCTCCACAAACCTTTCACTTTTCTTACAAAATGCATGCGCGTTACGGATTTTTTGTACCGATCCCTGCCCCAGCAATAACGGAACAGCGCATCGAGGAAACAAAGTGAATCCACTGGGCGTAGCAACTTTCTTTTTCACAGGGACTGAGAGAAAAGCGTACTGTCAGCGCAGATGTGAAAATCTGAAAGGGAAAGAGAGAGCGGAAACCTCCTCTGAGAAAACCTTGCATAAGAACGGTACGTGAAGGCTGTTTTGCAGTTGTATTTACGCAGTTGGCAATCCCCTTGCGGGTCTTCTTACTTCTGAAAGTTTCTGACGGTAACATGAGATCTGGGAAAAGTGCAGCGGGAGTAATGTCGTACACACACACTTACGTTCCTGCTCGCCCTCTTTTAGCTCGAATTAGTGAACCTATGGCACTATGATTTCATATCCCTGACCATGCTATTTCACAGAAATGCACATGATAATGAAAAAAATAGCATGGTCATGTATTGCGTTGAGCCCAGTTCATTCGGCAGGAATGGTGAAGTTCTATCCCGTCAACTTCCCACTATTGTTGGAGCAGTGAACGGGCCTCACGGCAGCATGAAGTTGTTCTGTGCAAATAGCAATCCTTTCTGACCATAAATGTTTTATTTTCTACCAGAAATAAATCTGACTTTCTACCAGAAATAAATCTGACTTTCTGTATAGTACACACATGACATTCGCGGAATATTCTTGAAGTCCTACATCCAATGTAGTGGGAACCAGGAATTCGGAAAACATATCTGGGAAGAAAGACGGGTGTCGTATTTTTCGATGGTGGGCATGCCGAGATAAGGTTTCTTATTTGTGACATGCATGTCTCCTAAGGGCAACGGTCTGTAACAACGTTGTGATACCAGAAATGGAATATACTCCTTGACGAAATGCATGATCTCAAAATGTCATCCAATCGTTGCAAGGGATAGTCTTTTGTCTGAGTACTCGACCAGTCCTAAGATTATTGTTGACTTGTCACCATGTAAGAGCAACCATAAATTCCTGAAATGCAGCTTCTGTTTTTGAGACTTTGAAAGAAATCTCAATTTGAACTTCAAGAAGTGAGGGCAGAGATAGAGCAAACACCGGTATGTTTCCAGATACCTGGATTAGTTTGCCTTTGGGTTATCTCTGCATCGTGGATTTGGTTTGTTGTCATTCCTCCTATCCATGATTCCCAAGAGGATTATTTTTATGTTATTTGACAAATCATAGGATAGAAATGACCTCAAGAATGCATTTAGTAGGCCTGACAAAGAGGCTCTCAGTCTTCCTACTAGCACACTGCGAATTAATCAGATTTCTGTGGTTGCAATGTAAGAGCGACATATGAGAGAACATGTCCAACGCCATGAATTGGGCCTCTCATAGTTCTATGACGTTCATCAGTCTTAAATACACGACTACCATCATCGTAGATTTTGCTTTGTCCTGTTTGTTTGTTTTCTCAGGAGGATCCACGGTAAAGGTCCCGAACGCACTTCATAGATTTAATAAACGCTCTGTATGTAAAAATAGATATAAAGATGGATGATTTCCACTGTACCCGTTCCCTCTCCTCATATGTTCGCGTCCCCTCTATGTCTTTTACATTTCAGATATATCGCGCGGGACGGCCCGGGCGGGAGGGGGAGGGGAATGACCTTCTAAAATACCCGGCCACCACCCGGAGGAATCCAAGTGTTACTGGATAAACGGGATTTTGCCCTTGCTTCTTGTCTTCATTGACACAGCTAGGTATGTGGACCAAGGTAGTGGGACGAGGAAAGGTGCATATGCTTTGTACTTAGCGCCTTGGCACGCTATTGACGGCTGTGACAATGCAAAGGGAGGCGGTAGTTAGTTGCTTCTGCAGACCGGGAGACAAACAGAAAGGCGCTTCAGAGTTCCAGTGGTCAAACCTCCCTGAACGTACTGCCCTCAAAACGAGCGTATCCCAATCGCACTATGTGCAGCGTCGTATCAAATTATCATGTCGTAACGTTGTTCGGCCATGACCTGTTACAACTTGGTCAAAGTCTTCTGGTATATAAAGCTGCCGTATTATTAGAAGTATGTTGATGCTGTGCCACTGTCCATTCCAAAAGCTGTTATAGAATTGAGGTGATTCAGAGTAAGTACGAGCACATGGCTTGTTCCAAAAGAAGAATATCGGGAAATGTATCTTTCTGAAGTGAAACAGGGAATTTGAGGCAAGGGGCAAATCTGTTGCGGAATGCTTCTAGACTATGAACAAGACAATTCCACGTGAAAAAGAGGGACTTTCTTGCATATGAAGAGCAAAATTGCTTTCTTTGGAAGCTATTCGCAGTTCTAGTCCTTTTATCACATTGAGAAGCGTTTGTGCCCATGTTCAAGCTGCAATTCCATCTCTTGAGAGAAGCCCTTTCTCTGGCGCCTCCTGCGTCGCAATTGACTTCCTGATAAACAAAACCATAAGTACAGTGGAAGCAGCAGAAATGCAAGAGTATCTAAGCAGAAGTGGACTCAATATCACAAGCAGTCTGGAGACTAGCATCTTGTATGCAACTTGATATTAGTTGTGAAACGAGAAGCGAGCCCTGCTCTTGCACATCAGACATCCAAACCTGGGGGACCAGAACGACTTGCTTCAGTCTTCACTTTAAGAATCCTCTATTGCTGACGCTTTCATGTTCAACGGCTCAACTGACAGGATATCCTCGATAGAAACGTAATTCCGTCTCCATTGGGTCGGTGATCCCGAAGTTTGTCAGAGCATTGTCTTTATTTCTTCCCCAATTGCTAATCGAAACATTTCCAATTGAATGGAGGGTGTACCGACCTGCGTCGCGCTGCGGCCCTTCGTCGATCGCATCCGGTCGACGTGCCTCGCGGGCAAGGGCGCTCTGGTCTACTCGAGGCGACCGGATGCGTGAAGGCCCGAGGTGTAGTGCGGGGGAGGGCTCCGTCGTGTCAGGCACATCGGTGGCCCGGCCAAGGGCCCAGTGCTGTGAGACGGAGAGCGGCCCCTGCCAGCCTTTCGTTTCAAGAGCGAAGCGAAATGCCACTACCGCGCGCGACAGTTAGCCTTGCGATAATAAAGGCAGCCCCCGACAGATCCCCAGAGGCGGGGATCATCGGTTCGGGGAGCATCGCCAACGGAGCCGCCCTTCAGAGAGACCCTCGTCCTCGCTTCCTCCCTGCGCGCGCGCCTCCCTCGCCCGTCGACGTCGTCCACGCTCGCTCGCGAGGAACTTCGAACCCGCCGGTTGCCACAAGGGTCGCAAGAGGAGATGTACTAGAAGAATAGAATGCCTAGGAATCAAATGGAATATCAGGGGGTCACCAACGTTTGCTCTACTGCTTCTGTTCGCAAGAACCGCATTGCCGCTTCTTACGGCCCTCAGAGAGGTATGACATTCTCATTGAAAGCCTGATTTGTTCTTTAATCATTTCGCGTCCTTTTTGGCACACGCTTAACGGGACTCGTTATCCACAAAACTTGTCTATCTAGCATTCATCATTACAAACTGATGGCCGTTTCCACGATGTAGACAGATCACTAACGGATTGGCAGACATTCCGAGCCAGTGCAAAGGTTTAAAGGACAAGAACCTGCACCTCTTGCGATCTGTCTGCTTCACTGAAGGGGAGCTAGTTTATAGTCTCACTTTACAGACTGGTAGTCATACTCTGTCAAAATGTTCATGTGAATGGCGGTAATATCGAAACGAAAGAGGATGCTATCACGATAGACAAACAAACAAACACAATCAGAAATTGGCATTGGGCGTTTGGGCGTGGACCTTTTTGATGGACTGACAAGTCGCAAACAAAGAACAGCCTCAGTCCTTGTTGGCAAAGGTCGAAGCCTCATCACTCTACCCACAAGAGCAATCATATGCGGTGTATTCAAATCAGACAGAGACAGACGTCGCGATTTAAATAAAGCGACCTGAGATCGTGACGATTAGCTTACTTTTCTCTCCTTCACAAAAGAAATGGGCTGTTGTATTCGTGACCGCCCTCTTTTGCCCGTCGTCTCTGCCCACATTCTTCCAGCCCTTTACTACAGAAATGTTGCTTTTCTCCTCGACAAAACAGCGAAATCATGGTTGCGGGATTAGTATAGAAATGCAGAGTCTAGCCGTCGAAAATGGTCTACGCTTGCTCAGAAGTCCTTCTGTAAAATGGCTTCACGTTTGAAGTTGTAAGACATTCAAAGATGGATATAACAGGTAAGTTGTACTGTCGGTTACAGGAATATCACAACTGACGTCTAGGCTATTGACTAAAGAGACTATATGCATATTTCATGGCCTGCTTTAACTGACATTGCCTGTAGGAAGATCTCGCTTGGAAACTGGTCCTCGATATGAGAAACAAAACTACCCAGCTCTGCTTCCAGCTCTAGACTCCTTCCTGGTTGTATACCACGTTCTTTGTAGCGAACCGTGATTTTTGTCACTATCGACATAGGCATACGGTAGAAATTGATGTGCATATCCTGCTGTGTCAGTGCTTTCAAAGCCTTCCTTGTCATAGTGTTTCTGCCAACATCCTGTAAACCCAATTTCTACTCTCTTGACGGACATATCCCAAGAGAAGACTCGCTGCAAATGGAGGAGGACATACCGTTTTGTGAATTCCATGAGGGGATCAGAATGTTTCGAATGTTTGAGCAAGACAGGACTCCCTGTCTCAAGACAAGTTCATATATATGACTTTCCATATGCATGGATCCTCCTCCAAAGCCCACTGTTGAAGGATTAGGCCTCAGAGGAAGGGTAACAAGCATTTGAATCCCGAAAATGGCAACTAGACAGTGTATCTGTTGTATCGTTCGCACAATACGTCTGTAATCCGGCAAGGCTACGGTCTTCGCGTTTTGACCTTGAAGACTGGGAAGCTAGCAAGCAGCTGCTCATGCAGAGCTCCTGTCCTGTCCGAACTTGGTTCGTACCAAACGGACTGTGAAACGCATGTTTCGACAGTCTGCACAGGCTCGTGGAGATGACTTTGAACGAGATGAGAATCGCTCTGGCGATTGTCACAAGCACTGCGAAACACATGACGGACTGCATACATGAAAGGGTCTCTCTCACTAATGACTGTACTGCTGTCTGCTCGGGGCACTTGTGATCAGAGAAGGGTTCAAGCAGACTAGCGCCACCAGTCTCCCTACAAGTTACAGCTGCAGAGGCTCACTCTGGCGTGCCAATTGGAAGATTTGTCACAAGCGGAACTGAAGTAGTAATCTTTGTTGCGAGCAACGGACAGTAGCAGAGTGGTTTTCCTCAACGATAAGAGCAAAAGGGACGCAAGCAAGGGACGCAAGCACAGGCCAAAAAGGCAGGCTCCTGTCGTGGCTGGAGGGCACAAATGAGTGAAGATGGGGACTGCATGCTACGTGCGGGGTCGACAAAGAAAAAGGAGTGTGCTGCAGAGAGTGGAAGCAAAAAGATGTGTAAAAGTAGGATGTGAAAGGGAGTTGGGTGGATGAATTGGTATGTAACGCAGAAGTAGTGCCCTCCGGTGGAGTACCTGTATGCCTTTGGGGAGTGTACGTTGCGCTTGACGCGGAAGCAGGGTATGTACTGTACCCTTGGGTACTGGGCATGGTGGGGTGGTTTCGTCTAGGAGTCACCTCTTCAGTGCTCTTGTTTCGCATGCTGCACGTCCGCATGGCATGCAAGTGTGCAAGCATGCATACACGTCCGAACGAA
Organism: Chondrus crispus; assembly: GCF_000350225.1. NCBI lineage: Eukaryota > Rhodophyta > Florideophyceae > Gigartinales > Gigartinaceae > Chondrus > Chondrus crispus. The sequence continues at coordinate 41,981 of NW_005179044.1, read as the reverse complement.
GGGAATGGCAATGACGTACAACTGCGAAACATCAACATGACCTCTAAACGGCTTGTTCCAGTCCGGTGACACGAGTATCGGTGCACAAGTTACAGCTTCCTTCCATGGAATGGGAGCAGGGGGAGGCAGGCGCAAGCGCGGAAAAGCCTCCGAGCAGAGGGACTCCGCGACTGGTACAAGTTGGTACCCCCCAAAGTTGAACGGAATAAAAAAATAAATGAGAAAACATCTTCTGCTTTACTTCTGGTCTCCATTGTAGTCTCATTTCAACCACAATCCTACCCAGTACACACTACTTGAGCCAATAGGCGTGCAGAAGATTCAACATGGCTGTCATATTTGAAAAGATATACCTGTTTGAAACCCCCATTTATGCAAAATTGCACCTGAGAATTGAACAGCCAAATGGTTGGCCAGTGCAAACAAAATGCAAAATTTTTTACTCAAGAATGTCTTTCCTGACACTGCACGCGCTGATCCGTCAACTCCATTTCGTTAACTGTCTTGTGCTGCGTTCCGTGCAGCAAATTCCCGTTTCGCAGCAATGAGTCTCCGCGCCGACTGCCGTCTCAATGGCATGCGACAAACAGAAACGTTCGGGACGCCGTACACAAGGGCTCGGGCATGCAGCGAACGCTTCTCGAATTCTAATCGAGCAATGTTTGTGCGTTCGTATGCTATTGCGTCCTTTTCGGCTTTTTCTGCCTCCTTCCGACTCCTTTCCGCCCGCTTCGCAGTATCAAAACCATCTCGCTCCCTCGCCTTTCTTAGCTATTGTAGCAGCTTTCCTGCGACTGGCGCCGTGCCTGTCGACCGCAGCGACGGCCTTTTCAAAGCGTCGGTCTGCCTTTGATACTGTTCGCGACCTTCCCATTCCTGCCAGTGTGTGGTTTTGGAGATGAGCTGGTGGCTCGAGTTTGCATTTATTTGCAATGCGCGGCGTCATGTAGGTTTTTATAGCATCGCCAAATCCGAATATGGCGACAAAAGGGTCCTGTTTGCATTTCGCGCGAAGCTACGCCGAGTTAAACATTTCAGGATTGCCATAAATCTGATCGTTTTTGGCATTATGTTAAATCTTGGATATAAAATTCACTTTTAGTTTTGTTCAACAACAGAGTACAGTGTTCAACTTTGGGGGGTACCAACTTGTAGGTTGTTGAAGGAACCGTGGCTCCAGCGCGGCGACGGAGAGATATGCCGCGAATCGAATCCGGCGGTGCGGGTTGGGGCGTGCGCGCAGCGCACGTGACGGGAGGAAAAATATCTGTCCACAGGGGTGCGCGTACGCATGTCCTCGTAGACAAAGCCTTGTTTCGGGCACGCGCCGGGGCTTGTTCGCGCCGCACGCGTGACCGCGCGCTGCGAGGCCGCGAACATTCCACGATTCGGCACGCGCTGGGCACTGGAGGCGGACGGGGCTGGCGACTTACGTGTTTTTTTCCCACAAACACGCAACGCACCAGCCCCCATTCGCCGTCCAAGCGCCGCAAATAGATAGCGCCGTATCTCACGACACTCGCGCAGGGCGCGCGGCGCGATGGCAGAGCGCGGAGCGGGCTGCCAATTGCAAGCTGCAAACGGGTTGGTTGTGCCTTTGCCCTGCTCCTCGCGGGCGCCTGCGCTTCGGCGACGCGAGGCCACGCGGCTATGCTTTCCGAGTTTGATCTACCCAAGGGTACCCAAGGGTAGCAGATATTTCTACTTAGGATTGCGAAAAATGGAGCTTGTTGATTTATTTTGGTTGTCTCGTATTTTCCCCGGTGTCCGACCGTTGGGTACTCAGCTACTCTTTAAGTACCATGTTTCTGTGTGAGCAATACTCAAACACTCTCGGCAATGGTTGCTGATAAAATGCAGTAGCCGACCGGTATGATCGGTTTGATTGCACTTTCGTGCTGTGCATTGTTTTATCACAAGGATCACGCCCATACATCTCAACGCATTGCTCAGGCGAAGATTCGCGTCGCGTTGCGCCGTCGGGACGCGTCAACGCTGCGGGCGTCGGTGACGCTGTCGGAACACCTGGTCGGTCGCCTCGACCAATCGTGAATCCATTCGCTCCCCAGAATCATAAATTCCCAAAATTTCCTTCCGCTAGATTCGCTCTCGACACCTTCGCCCATTTTCAAAAATCAAAAAATGAGCACACCCCCCTTCCCCAACCTTCATCCCCCCCCCGCCCCCCCCGCCCCCTCCTATCATCCCCATCCCGGCCCCTACCATGCTCCCCCGCTAGCGCTGCACCATGGTCCTCATCCATGGCGTGTTGCTGCACGGCCGCCTCGAGCTCAGCATTCTCGAGGCCAAGGACCTCTGGCTTCCCGAGGAGCGCTCGACACGCGAAAAGCTTGCGCGCGCCGTCATATGCAATAGCACCCTCAACCCCTACGTCACCGTATCGCTGGAGCATCTGCCCAAGCCGTCCAAGCGCATTCTCAAGACACATGCAGTCCCCGCCACGGACCATCCCGCCTGGAACCATCGCCAGAGCGTCGACGTCGCCACCAATGTCTCGTATCTCATCGTCCATGTCAAATCTGCCGCGGGGCATGACCCGGCCCAGGCAGCATGGTATCCACGAAAGGGTCTCGGATTTGTTCGCGTCAAGGCGGAGCATGTAATCTGGGGTGTCGTCGATGGTTGGTTTTCACTCGCCGGCTTGCATGGCATCAACCAGGATAGCAAGAGTTCGAAGAATCGTGGCAGGATTAGGCTGTCCATCAAGTACTCGCCCGTCGATTCCATGAAGCTCTTCGGCCAGCCTTCGGTCCCCGGTACCTATTTCTCCGCTGCGGAAAACTGCCACGTCCAGCTTTTTCAGGATGCTCACTGCCCGCATGATGCTGTGCTTCCAATCCCGGGCAGCAGCGACGATTTATTTGAGGTGCCGCCCCTCGGTAGCCCACATTCGTTATCGAGAATCCTGTCGCCGCCGCGACGCAGACGCGTCACAAACTACTTCGAGCAGATTTATCACGCATTGCTCCACGCGCAAAAGCTCATCTACATTTGTGGATGGTCTGTCGATACGACCTTGCATCTACTACGGAAGAAGCCATCTCCTACGTGTGACCTAGATGGTAGCCCGACAAGCTCCAATGATTCACAGCTCACCCTGGGCGAGCTGCTCAAGCACAAGGCCTTGGCGGGTGTCACTGTCTTGCTCATGGTCTGGGACGAAGTGTTTTCCACTAGCAACGCCATTATTCGCATCAAAGGCCTCATGGACACCCGCGACGAGATTACAAAGAAGTTTTTTAGAAACTCCAAGGTGAAGGCGGCTGTCGTGCCGCGCCTGAGCGGCATTTCTACAAAGGTCATCAGAGCACCGCTTGTACCCTGCCTGTTTACGTTTCATGAAAAGCTTGTCATCACGGATATTTCCGCATACAATCCCAGCAAGCCAGGCGACAGGGAGCTCGTCGCATTCTGTGGTGGACTTGACTTGACTTACGGGAGATGGGACACTCCCAAACATGCACCGTTCTCGACTTTGGAGAATGAGCACGCCAACGATTTCCACAACGGCTGTTTCGACGTCAGTATTCCTTTGGGACCGCGCCAGCCATGGCATGATGTTGCCGCCATGATTACGGGACCCGTCGTTCGACAATTTGTTCGCTGTTTTGAGGAGCGATGGCGAAGACAGGGCCTTGGCGCCAACCTCCTCCTCGATCTCGATTCTGATCCGACTTTGAGAGATGGCACTTTTGTGCATGAAACGGAGAAGTGGACTGTGCAGGTCTTTCGATCCATTGACGAAAGGTCGGCCGTTTTTGACAAGGAGTTTGCTAGAAGGCTGGAGACCAAGAAGGGTAGGAGCATTGACCGCTCCATCCACCATGCGTACGTGCACTATACACGTGCAGCAAATAGATGTAAGTTGTCATTCTCTTCTTATTTCAGTCGTTGTCTGTCCCGACGACTGCGGCTTTTTTGTGACCTTTGTGGAGGCCTCTTCAATGATAACTCTTTGTTCTAACAAATTCGTTAACCTATCTGGTTTGATCAAATCTGCACTCCGTGCCGTTTATTGCAGTCATTTACATTGAGCAACAATATTTTCTCGGAAGCTCAAATCAATGGTTGCATGACGGTCATAAGGATGCTACGAACTTGATTCCCAACGAAATTGCTTTGAAGATCATTCACGGAATCATGTCTGGGAATCACTTCCGGGCCTATGTCGTTATACCGATGTTCCCAGAAGGTGCACCGGCAGATACTGTGATTCAAAAGATCTTGTACTTTCAGAGACGAACGGTGGAAATGATGATGCGAAAGATTGCAGATGCCATAACCCAGGCAGGTCTGCAAGATGCTCATCCTTCAGACTTTTTGGCCTTCTTCTGTTTAGGGAACAGAGAGACTCTGGGCGTCAAAGACGATTCATCTTCAGACAGATCGCCAAGCTTCAGCACAGACGGATCCTTTAAAGAGCCTCAAAGAATACCGCTGCGTCGACGGGAAACAACAGAAAGCAAGAGTGATGACAATAAGTCAGAAACGAGCCGACGTAGACAGGGCTCAAGCTTGTCAAGAAGATTGTCATCATTTCGTCGGAATGGCCCGCGAACTACGGATGAAGAAACCTTAGGAATGAGCAGGAGACATCCCATTTACGTTCATTCGAAACTTTTTATCGCTGATGACGAAGTTCTCGTCGCCGGGTCAGCTAACTTGAACGAGAGGAGCATGTGTGGAGTACGAGACTCAGAAATTGCATTCAGTGCATTTCAGCCAAGCCACAGGTGGAATCCAGATGCTAAGCCTGAGGATAGCTTGCCAAGCGGAGAAGTAGCTCGTTTTCGAAGACGCCTTTGGGCAGAACATGTGTTATGCAGTGCGAAACGGAAGTTTCCGGATGTATTGGAGGACCCGTCCTCTTTGGGATGTATGAGGGAATTGCAGAGGATTGGAAGAAGGAATTGGGAAGACTATGTGGCCTCGCGTTCCACTGATATGAAATCCCACTTGATGACGTATCCCTATCAAATTGAAGCGGACGGCACGGTGGGTGCGCTTGTGCCCCACTTTCCAGACACCCGAGCATCGATCACAGGGGCCAACGCTGCAGTGATCCCAAACTTGTTGGTGTCTTGATCACAGAGGGCTAGCGTCACTGCAACAGCACTGGTATCGTGTCAGAGACTTCGCCATGTTTCCATTTCCGTACTAATCTCCTTTGTGAACATACCAGGCCTCGCTCATAGATTAGCATAGTGTAGAGGCACAGAAGTAGAATCCTAATTATCGACGTTCGCGAGCCGAGGCCCGAAAGCACTGTCACCGAAGAGGGTACGACTGCATGACTTGTTCCAATTTTGAAGTTGACCTTTTACATGATAAAGAACAGTGAACTAAACCACTTACAAGAAGAAATATTCCGAACGACACAAAGCAAGGTAGTAGAAGATATAGGGTACATGGCAAAATGTACAACTTTGAGTTATTTCCACTTCGAATTTTGGAACAACCCTTCAAAGGACAATGCAAAACGAAGAGCCCCATAATAGACCGTCACGTATTGAAAAACTATTATACAGAAACCCAAGTCTCCCTCACATTCCTCCCAGAATATGAGGACGACAATAACGCGTCTTACTGCATCGAGACCGGGCGGTATGGCGCCTCTGGGAGTCTCCCCCTAAAATTCGGGGTCTCAAACTGCGAGAACTTGAAGCAAGCGAGCTCTTGATTGTTAACCTCATCGATGAAAATGGCTTCGGCAATCATCATTTCCGTGCCATCCCTTGTCTGATACCATAAGGTCTCATTCGGCGCCGGCCTCCCCACGCTCAGCAAGCCCTTCATCACGCTCTCTAACGCTTTCTCAATATCCTCCGCCTTGAGCGGCTCCTTAAACCCCTGCTTGGTGACGAAGAAGTGATTCTCGACGCGCTTCGCAAACGTCTTCACGGTCGCGCTCGCGACGTCAATCTGCACGTCCGCAAACGCCTTCGACATGGCGGCCAGCAGCCCCGGGCGGTCCAGCGTCTGCACGGCGAAGACGGTGTATCGATCCGCGCGGTTCTTCTGAATGGAAATGCGATGCCACATATGATCGAACGCGGGCTTGGGCCGGGGGTGCGGCCCGTTGAGCTCGATCTTCAAGCACTCTGCGACCTGGGCGAGGCGCTCGCCGTCGTCGAAGATCTTCTCGCCTGTCGCCTCGTCCGAGATCCAGAAGGCGACGCAGTTGTGCAGCGACAGATTCAACTCGTTTAAGCTGACGAGCTCGCCCTCGATGCGCGACATGAGGAGGCGGAGGGCGTCATTCTCAGACGAGGCCGTGCGGTGCACGCGCACGGACAGGGCCTTGAGGACAGAGACGACGTCGAGCACGAAGCCGTGGCGGTCCTCCGCAAACACGATGGCCAGCGTGTGGCGGTCGTCGACCGAGTTGTCGAAGAAGACCTGCGTGTGGTTCTCCCGCATCGGGAAGAGATACTTGTCGGCCAGCTTCTGTAGCGCGGGGGAGTCCGACACGCACTCCTCCGACAGGATGCACTCCGCGCCGAAGGTGCACACGTCATCGTCCGAGCCGTAGATGGGCGTGGGGAGGGCGGAGCGGGGCGCCGGCGAGACGCTGTCGAGAGAGGCGCGCGCGTGGCGCGCGGGCGGGCGGGAGCGGCGCGGGGCGGGGCGGAGAAAGAGAGGGGTGGGCGGAATGAAGGCCATGGTGGATGCTCGGGGGTGAGGGGCTGCGGGAGGGGGCGAGTGGGCAGCGTGTGTGGGAAGAGTTGGGTAAACGGTAGCGTGTCAGAGAAGGGGGTTTTGATTTTGTAAGTAGGGGGTGAAGCGTTGCGAAATTGAGCCTGGGGATGGCGGAGACGTGTGGTGGGTATTGGGCGGAAATGGGGCAGACAGGCGCCGGTTCGGCATTGCGTTGAAATATCCCACATCTCGCTTGGACCAGATTGAGGTTTGGGGACACGTGTGTTGGTAAAGTGCGATTGCGAGCTGCACGCAATCCATCCGATCATCACCACAGTCCACATTTGCATTACTTCTCTCCTTTCTCCAAACTTCATTAATTTTTCGTCCTTCGGGTTTGTCATACATACGCACGTGTACACACGTGTAAATTACAGTACTTGTCGAGCCACTTTCAAAAGGTCAAACGTCTATAGTATTCCATCGTGTCAAGGTTTCCGGGACTCTCTTCTCAGCGTGCTCTGGTGAGTCACTTTCGACAAGGCGACGGGAACACCAACTCGAACACTTCCTCTAGATATTCCTCTGACAAGCACTCTCGAGGAAGAAACCGAGAGCAAGTGCGAAGCAAATCATTGCAAAGACCTCGATCAAAAATCCTCGCTACAAACATCCAACACTACCTCGAGCCATACCATATCCCTTTCTCAAAAGCACGCCGACCACTTTCTCGAAATCGATCTCGGCAGCAACGAGCTCCGTTTCGACCTTCTTCCGCCTTCCAAAGTCTGCGCGAGGTCTCTCTCATCCGCGTCCAACGCCCGATCAACCCTATGCCCAATGACGTCCGCCTTCTTACTCGGTCTCAAGCTGAATCTCTTCTTCCCATCTCTAGCGTCAATGGCGGCGTCCTCCCTATCCGGCTGCCTCATGGCCGGGTCGACGCCTCTCAACGGGCGCACGCTCCTGACCGCGCGGTGCACGTGCCTCGCATCATTCCTCTTCTTCGCGCCGCGAATCTCATCGACGGACAGCATGCGCTCCGACGGCTTCATGTGGCGCTGCTTGGACTCCGTCGCGAGCTGCATGCGGAGCCTGCGGTTCTCGTCATTCGCTTGCGCCAGCTGGCGGCCGGCGGTCGTGCGGAACGCCTGGAAGTCGCGCTCCAGGCGCGACACCTGATCCAGCGCGGCCGACAGCTTGGTTGCGAGGTCGGTCGAGGAAGGCGTCGCTTGGATCAGCGCGCGGTGCTCGCGGTGCTGTAGCAGCAGCGACCGTAGTGCCTCGTCGCGCGGCGTCCCCGCCGGAAGCGTGACCGGCGCGGCTTTGCCGCCGGCCATGTGCGCCAGTGGCGGCCGGTTGATGTGCGTGGGGTTGGGCTGGAAGGGGCGTCGGGGGAGAGGGGCGGCGGTCGACATGTCTGCGGAGGCGATGGTGGGAGAGGGGGTGCGGATGGG
>NW_005179044.1:23076-33764 GCF_000350225.1 Chondrus crispus | reverse complement strand
TCCGCAGCATCGAGGCGATTGTTCGGTTATAACGCTCGACTTGCCCGTTCGTCTGGGGATGGTACGCCGAAGTGTACAAATTCGTTATCCCCAGAACGCGGCACGTGCTGTGGAAGAACTTGGCATTAAACTGAGGGCCGTTGTCCGAAAGCAACGTGCGAGGGACGCCATACTTGAACACCCACGAGTCGCAGAACGCAACTGCGACCGTGTACGCTGTTATCGTGCGGAGCGCAACGACTTGCGTTAGCTTACTGAAGCGGTCCGTGATCACGAGCAGGAACCGTTTTCCTGTCTTCGTCTTGGGGAGGGAGCCTTATTGGCTTGTGGCAGTGGATTTTTGAGCCGGTCAGATGGAGGAGATCGGGGGTAGGGGTGCTTCTGGTGCACGTAACCGCTACATGGCAGCAGTAGGGCCGTGCCGCCTTAAGAGGCGGCCGTTATAAAGCGCGGATGACGTTACGTGCGGAGATACACCGGGCGGTGTACGTATAAATCAATTGGTATAAATGTGGTGGGAGCTTGTCCGACCGGCGGGCTTGCTGATGTCGTCATCGCGCAGTGCGTAATGGATGCGGTCGTCGCAGGTTTCCAATTCAAACTTTCAAATGTGAATGTGACTGTAAAGGAGCGGGAAAATGCCTACTTTACACTGCGCCATTGTACTGTAGCTAAGCCATCGCCCCCTCTTCAGGTCGCGAGACACTGCACGGCGCGCGCTTGCAGCACTCTGGTGCACGGCCAATCACTGCCCGCTCTGTAACCGCCTCCAGAACCGTGTCTCTTTCGAACCGCCCTCGGTATCTGTAATTTACACTTCTTTTCTCATGCGACCGTTCTCGTTCACTCTGCAGCACGCCTTGCCTTACGGCATCCGCGTAGACGGGGCCGCGCTACCGGTCTTTATGTGCTGTCTCTGGCGCCCAAGTTAGGCATGGCAGTGCTGCACAGGTGAAGAGGTGTTTGCAGTGTTACAGCACTATGCCGCGCACACAATATTTACATCGTCGCGTACTGTCGATCCATGAGTGCCCAGGGCGCACTCTCGTGGACATGAGAGTGAGGGCACTGCCCACACATGGGTGAAGGCGACATTTACATCGTCGCGTACTGTCGATCCATGAGTGCCCAAGGCGCACTCTCGTGGACATGAGAATGAGGGCACTGCCCACACATGGGTGAAGGCGACATTTACATCGTCGCGTACTGTCGATCCATGAGTGCCCAAGGCGCACTCTCGTGGACATGAGAATGAGGGCACTGCCCACACATGGGTGAAGGCGACATTTACATCGTCGCGTACTGTCGAGCCTTCTTGTGAAGGCGCGGCCCCCCTCCCTGCCTTTCAGGAAACCCTCTTCCGGGCCACCCATCCATCTGGACGAGTCTCGATGCAACAGTAAGTAATCCCCAAACACCAAACCTCTCTCGCAATCTCGTGTCAATTTCTGCATGAGAGGGCCACTTTGCCTTTTTCTCCCTGCGAACCACAGGACATGACCCCACTCCGTCCTGTAAATTCCCGCAGCCCGCAATGCATCCCACTCGCGATATTTAAAACTCTCAGCCCTGCCCAGAGGAACTCCCCTGCTATCATCCTCAGAGAGGGCTCGAAGCGGACGTGGCTGTTACACATTTTTTCGGCTCTCCAGTCGTTCCCAGGGAGAGCAGCGTGCGCACGAGTCACAGCATTGCTACATTCCTTGCGTTGTCCACCAAGTAATAAGGTTCCTCGCTGCCATTCCGGGCCACCTTTCTGCTTTCAAAACACTACCACCGTGATTCTCCGCATTAATACCTTTTCTTTTCTGGTCCTCCAACCGAACACGTTGATATTAACTGGACCCACTTCTACGAGTCCCACCTGTAAAATTTTGCACTTTATTATTATTCCACTACTGTATTATTTGTGACAGGGCGTCATACTTCTTTTTGCAGTTGGGAAGTTTCGTACCCCTGCAGTTCGTTCTATGTAACCAGACCGTATGCTTCAACCTCAACTGCGTTGGGAAGTCACGAGGAGGACGAGTTTTGCGGCTGCTTCATGTAGTAGCATTCGTTCAGGGTGCCGTCAAGCGAGTGTCTTGTCAGTAAGCCTTCAATACCATATACCCTGAACCCAAACATTCTTCATAGATGACTTTTTGTTCTGTGGCAAAATGCTTTCCTATTTTTCCTCGTGTCAGTGCAGTTTTCGTTTTTTTCTTTTCGCATCAAAAGCATCACTGGAATACTTCGTAGCCTTGAGCGAGTGACGTCACTACTTGTGTACAGCAACGTAGATAGCAGCTGGTAGATAGATGGGTTTTAGCGGTTAAACGGCTGGTTTCATGCGACACGGAGAGACTGGCGATCTATATGACCCACACACAGACACGGAATTCATTCCCACAAACGAGTGTCACGGGTGTCTGTCTACCGAATTGCGTCAGACTGCACAGTCGCAAGGGGGAGAAATGACACGAATAGATCGTCTGAAATGTTGCGTCAGCAGGATCAAGGCCTCCTTTGGCATGAATTCATCCACAGTACCCTAATCCCCAAGGGTACCTACCTGTACTGCAGACCTGCGCAAGCACCCGAAACCGCATGGACTCCCAGATTGGGAGTCCATACTTTGAACTCCTAGGAGTAGTTTCGGAGCGCATACAAAACGTATCCCGCGACTATGAAGCGACTATGAAGTTCATACGAAGATGCGGGATACGGTGTGCGTGCAGAGCGGAGTTTTCCCGGTCACGAACGGCGTTTTTCATTCGGTTACCGCGTTAGGGATTGTAGAATATGCGTATTTGTGGCGTAAAAAAGAGTGATACGTATGGTAGCCAGAAGTCAAGGGTTCGGGTTTCATCTGGTTGGTATTATTTACGATTTCTAGTTTGAGTATTGCTGACCTTGGACCACGCGTTCATTCCATCTTAAACAATGGCTGACGCTCTTGAACCAGTCGTTGGTAGTGTCCGCACGGCTGAAAGTGGGCACCGACCATGGTGAAACGGTGACGACGACTTTGTCGCCCTTCATGAGCTCCATGCGATGCCTCCCGTCGAAACTAACCCATGCCGAAGCTCGCGAGTCTTGTGGGACCTTGATTTCAAGAGTGACATAATCCGGGAAGAGTACTGGTCTGAACGAAAGGGAATGAGGACAAATTGGAGTAAATAAGATTGCAGGCACGCTGGGGTGCACCATGCTGCCCCCGGAAGAAAGAGAATATGCTGTGGAGCCGGTCGGGGTCGCGACGATGATGCCGTCGGCCTGAACCCGGGTGACGGGACAGTTATCGCAAAGGACTTCCAGGTTGCTAAGGTAAGGGGCTGGGCCTCTGTCGATGACCAACTCGTTGAGGACATGATGCTCTTCGGTGACAGAAGCTTCCCGGGTTTCATCGTTGAGGGCGTTGTCTTCGAAGTTGTGAATGGTTGGCGAGCAGGTATGGTTTGGACCGATGGTCTGACGAACGATGACGCATTTCAGGCGCATGCGCATGGTGACAGAATTATTCTGACCGGTTAGGACTGAGGAGACGTCTTTCTGATGGTCCGAAAAGTTAAACGGGGTCAAGAACCCCATGCTACCGAGATTGAACGGCATGAAAGGAGGGACGGCCTTTGGGAAGAGGTTTTGGATAACATGGAGGATTAGACCGTCGCCTCCCAAAGTCATGACGAGGTCGACGTCGTCGGGTCTGACAATTTCCCTCGACGGCTCGTGAGCGGCTTTGGACTTGGTCAAGGGGTTAAACTTGAAGCTATCAGTCAGGGAAAGATTGTCCATGCTGGTTGAGAGCAGCCTGTGCTTTTCAGGCTGGCTGTTGACGGCATGAGCCAGCAACGGGACGACGACGGGGACGTTGATGTCACACCTGTCGCAAATGTTCTGCTCGACGGCGACGACGACACCACGGACGGACTGGAGAGACTTGATGAGGATGGGGAGGGCCTCCATGGAGCGGGTGTTTTCCGGGTTGACAGCGATGAGAACTAGCGTGGGGGCGTCATCCCATGCGATGGTGACGCGCCGCCTTCTCGGCCTACGGTCGACTTCTGCGAGATGTTTACGGTCCACTAGTGACTCTTGTCTCTTGCCGTCCTGATAGTGGGAGGTGACTTGGACGAGGCCTCTGGCAGACTTTGCTTCTGGCATGTTGAAGGGTAGAATTGTGCGTGTGAAGTGGAGCAGGTGCGAGAGCAGGAGGCCGAGGGGGACGGATATAAGCAGCAGGTTTTCGGGGTATAGAAATGGGCGCGTGATGGCATTGCTATCGTGAAGGTTGCTGGGGGTGTTTGAATTTAGGTGAGGTATGTGTCTCGCTGGCGGAGTTTGAGTTTGCTCGTCTAGGAATGGAGGAGAGGGTGACGGGTAATATGGCTAAGCTTGTTGATGTGGGACATCACTACGTAAAGGGGGGTGCTCTAAATGTCGGACAAAAACCTCAATATTAAAAGGAAAAAGTACTTGTAATTGTCAAGCAATCACCATTTTTTATGTCTTGCGACGGGAACACTCTCAGCCGTTCGTCTACTGGGACTTGGCGAAAACAAGCACGGACAAAGACGAGGAGTGAGATTGAAGCGCGCGGACACTTTTGCACCCCAACCGCGCACAAAGATCGGACATCGAAGCAAATTAAAAAAACAATAGAAAAGTATGCCTGTTTTGTATTTTTGGGTTGTTACACTCTTATGCGTAGCAAGCTGTGAGCAGTCGATTGAGATATTTTTTCTTTAATTTCAACCACGTCGTTCTGAGATACGGCGCACTGTCTGGCGCTGTTATGCGCGGCGGTGCACCTTGGCCCTTGTGTCGGAGATAATTTTCAAAATATTTTGCATGTCCGATCTTTTTGTCACTGTCTGACAATTGCAGCACCCCCCCTTTATCATGTACAAGTATTGCATCTGCAGAGTGCACCGCACAGTCGCGGCCAGTATGGCTCTCCCCACGCCATACACGTGGACATAACCCTTCCAAATATTTGGTCGACTTTTTCCACCCCACCTGGGTCACACGTCTGGGAAACTGCCCCGGTCCTCCCCTCCCGCAGATCACCTTCGACACACTTTTTCTCGCTGGCATCAGCCTCTGCCTCGGCGCGCCGAGCGAGCCTCCTTCCGTCGCGTCGCCCTGCGAATCGGAAAACCAAATCGAACTCACCCTTTTTGGATTCGCGAAAGGCACGTAGGAAAAGAAAAGCACACCCTTGTCCTCGTCCTCTTTATTCTACTCATCCCATCTCACGCCATGGGTATGATGCGGCACTACCCAGTGGCGCGGACGACACGACGAATCACGTACAAGTTTCAAACCCACGACGTCCGCATCTATTCGTTTGAGGATGCCGTCGATCGCGCGCGTCGAGCTGTCACCCGCGCCGGGGGGGAGCTGAGAGGCGGAGTCTACGCCCCGCCCAAGCACATCAAGAGGTGGTGTGTGAACCGCTCCCCGCATGTCAACAAGACCTCGAGGGAGCATTTTTGGATGGTTTCACATCGACGCGTCTTCCGGTGGGATGCCGGTCCAGATGTAGATGTAGACGCCCCACTAGAGATTGCCAGTTCCATGCCGCCAAATGTTGCTATTAGAATTACAGATGAACAGCCGGGGCTCATGTGTCTCAAAGGGTTGTTTAACACATTGCAAGCGATGCAGAGGGCTCCGGAAGATGAAGGAAAACTAGAGACGGAGAGTTCAGATGTGGCGGTTAATGAGGAGGCGACGGAGGGCGGGGATTCCACAAGTGTATCTGCACAAGAGAAGGACGACAAGTTGGACGGCAAGTCATAACATACAAAGCTGGCGGCATAATCTCGCGCTGTCGTGTATGTGCAAGTAAATTCACACAACATGTCACACCCAGCAATGAGTTCCCCCTCTTCCCCTTTAACTACAAATTGCAGACAATCACGAAATACTCTACGGTATTGAAATAACTATTGCAGGATTCCTACATCCTTATTCGTCTCCCGGTAGCAATCCACGCGCAGCCTGCCCCTCCTGAATCTCCGCAACGTCCGGGCTAGCATTGTACGGCAACTCCGGTGTATCTGCGCCTGACGGCCTCTTGTATGGCAGGTCTGCCGGCTTGTCTGTCTTCCAAAACGCGACCTTCTCGCCGGGCTTCTCTATGAAGTCCATCGCGCCGACGCTCGTCAAGTACGGGATTCCTGGAATTTCCGTCTGCGGCGAGCCGGTGGGGTTGAGCGTGGCTGGGTTAGAGATCTTTTGCAAGCGGGCGTAATTGACATCCAGCGCTCCGTCGAGGGTGAGGAGCTCCTTCTCATCAATGCCGCCGATGATGCGCTCGACCCTCGCGGTGGCGCCAAAGTCCATGGCCGTGAGGGCCATTCCACGGCTCTCGGACACGCTGGCGCGGAACTCCTGGAACGACTGGTCGGCAATCTCGTCGTCGGACATGTTTGCAAAGGTATCCGCCCTCCACTCGGGGTCGACGTAGTCGGAATCCCACGGGTACAGACCGGAGGCCTCGACAAGGCGCGGGTCCGGGGCAGTGGGCTCGTCGGAGGTTGGCAGGGCAGGGTCGAATACCTGCTTGATGCCCTCCTTGGGCACTTCGACTCCGCCCATGATTCCGCGGCCCAGCATTGGGGTGCTGGCGTAGAGAGGAACGCCCCGGCCGAAGTCGGAGACGATACGGAACTTGTCGATGTAGTATTGCATGGCGTGGCCTCGCGTTTTGTCGGTGCTGTACGAGTAATCACCGTAACCCATGGTGATTGCGGCCATGCTGCGGGATGCGGGGTTGGTCACAGTGGTGCCCGACAGTGAGCTGCGGGAGCCCACAGGCGTGGTGCGGGAGGCGGTTAGCGGAAGAGCCGGGACGAAAGCCATTGTTGCAAGGTTGTGGACGAGACAACGGCAGCTCGTTGGGACGGTGCAGTTGATGGGCAGTGCGGTAGGTTTGACTTAAAGTTGTGTACCCGTACACATTGCACAGGGTTTTCTGGGCCTGTGCACCGAGATACGCAGTGGTGACCTCCGAGCCCCTCACTTGCTTGGCTCAGAAATTTGTTTGATAAAAATATGGTGCAGGGGTTTCTTAAAACTTGATCTCGATGCATCACACGTGGATCCCGCTCCACGTGTCAAGGAGGGCCCCTCTTTCCGTGTTGCTTTCTCGAAAATCCATCGCGTTTGTGCACTCGTTACATTTCCAACTTTGGGAGACCATCTCCCTCTACGACACAGAAGCAATATTGTACATGCTCAAAATTAGATTGAGGGCGTTTTGCGTATCTATCGTGAGCTAACCCATATGACGTCTCGTTTATTCAGAATCGTTCCGCTTCTTCTTCTTCTTCTTCCCCTTGTCCTTCTTCTTTGACCTCTTTGCATCGGGCGTTTTCGCTTTATCCTTGATCGCGTTTAGGATCTTCTCTAGGCCACCCCCGCCTTGCTCCTCGTCACTCTTGTCTTCATTTCTCACAACGGCCCCCTTCCCTATGTCTCCTCTCACCTCTGCGTCTTTGTAAAGCGAGTCGAAGATAACATTCGGCTCTTTGCTCCTAGCGCTCTTCACCGATTTCTCGCTTTCCATCTCAACATCACTGTCCGTCCTCTTCCTTTTCTTCTTCTTGTTCTTTTTCTCTTTTTTCTCCTTGTTCTCTTTTTTCTCCTTGTTCTCTTTCTTCTCCTTTTTCCCCTTTTTCTCCTTTTTCTCCTTTTTCTCCTTTTTCTCCTTTTTCTCCTGTTCTGCTGCCTTCTCTTCAACCTCGTTACCGTCCTCTTCGTCGTCATCCTGTAAAATATCTGTAAACAGCCTTTCTCGCGTCTCGCGCGTCGTCTCTTCATGTTCCCATTCCTCCCCTCGTCGCATGTACTGCTCGACCCGGCACTTTCTCAGCACCATTTGCCCGCAATCATGCTTTTTCAGTTCCTCAAAATCCGACGCAAACGCCTCCATCATGATCTTTCTCAGTGGCCCCGCAACCACACCAGCACACCTGACCACGACCTGTGCACCATACGGATTCTTTGCGGCTGCAAGAATTCCCTCGGCCTTGTCTCCTGATATCGCATTAACTACCTTTGCAGCAATCTTTTTGCTCACCTCCAGTGTCTCCCCATCCACCCATTGCTCCACTAACCGACTCCCCACTGCATTCCCGACAAGTGCGACTAGTTCTTCTCCTGAAAGAGTTGCCATTGAATCTCTCATCAACTGCCCCGGCCCGCCGGAGAATCGCATGACACATCTTGCAATCAATGTGCCGAGTAAGCTCGGACTCAGCAACTTTTTCGGCACAAAGAGCACATCACCCATTCGCTCATACATTCCCATCCCCGTCCTGCCTAGCTGCTTGACATCCGTTTGCCATCTCCTCCACATTTCCTCAGAGCCCATCATCAGCATCCCAGCAAACGATTTACCTCTTTCCCCCACAGCCCCGCACGCCCGCGCGACGGAGCGGCTCGCTCTCCTTCTGCAGTTTTCATCTCCCTCTGCCTCTGTCACACGCAGCAGTGACAGGACCACGCCCTCGCGCGCCCTTCCGAAACCCAACATCTCTGGAACTGCGTCCTCGAGCTCATCCCACGCGTTCATCACTTGTCCCCTACCCCTCAGCCCAAGCAAAATCCGCTGCACAACAAAATTTGCTTTAGGATCCTTACTGAGTTCTTGCAGCCTCCCTTTGTAGGTGCCTTGCACGACTTTAGCACCAAGGCATAAAACTGCCCGTTCGATAAACCTGCTCCCACATGCGTTTCGCATCAGCTGGTCTTCCTGGCCCTTGGCGCAGTATTCTGCAAGCTGAAGTGCGAGTTCTTTGTTTCCTACGCTCACTCCCGCAAGCAACGCCTGCAGAGCTGCGCAAGACGATGGCTTCCAGAGCATTTTCTGCAGATCGATTGCGTCATCCTGCAAAAGCCCTTCCGTCATAGTGTGCAACGCCAAGTGCCATTCGTCGGGTACATCAACGGCCATGCGCTCAATGTAACTCCTAATCCGACCACGCTCAGAGTCGTCCAACTTGGCCTCGCGTGGCTCATCGCGCGGAATTCCGGCGAGAGTGGCAGCGATCGCGCGAAAAGAGTGACTTCCGCTCGCACTATTCACTACTTCAGCAAAGTCGCTCTGTGTCCATTTGCCCACCGTATCCGCCATTTTTTTCAGACATGCACGCGCGTCCCCGTCGCCCTCCCACCCTCCACCAATCGCTTGCAAGGCTGCGTCCACCACATGGCTCGCAGCGTGGTGTGCGGCTAGGGCGGCAAAACGCTGCGGCCCAGCGTCGAGAGCGGCGCCCAACAGAGCGGCCGGCGGGCCCGGATCAGCGCATGCGCGGAGGAGCGACTCTAGCAAGCGGGATCCAAACGCGTCTCTTGCGACTTCGTGGACCCGAGGAGCGAGTTCCGCGATCGCATTTCGAGCAAGGAGCACGGACGGCGGCGGGTCGTCGGGGTCCACAGTGGACGAGCCCGCAAATGTGGTGGCAAGAGAGCCATCCGGGTCGAGCTCCTGAAGACTAGATTGGAGTTGAGAGAGATAGGATGACAAATCTGTGGACAAAGTTGATGGGGTGGAGGAAGATTGAAAGCCCGAGACATATCCCACTGAGGCGTTTGGAGCTGCAGCGATTGGCGCGTCGACAGTGGATTGGGCCTTTTTCTTCTTCTTGGCACCGCCGCGTCGGCGAAAGCGTCTCTGACTATCGTCCATTCCTACAGAACCCATCGCTTGACTAGTGACGGTGATGTGAAATGGTAAGCTGAATCGAAGTCGAGGCTGCTCTGCCGAAAGCGACTTGGCAACAAATTTAATACGCCACCGCCGACGCGGAAGCATGTGTTCACAATTAAATAGAGTGTCGTCGATCATCCCCTAAAATTTTGCCATTTCATGCAACGCAATTTGATGGACACAACCTATCACATCGCATGTGCTGGTTTTCACGTTTTCACCTGCTCCAGCAAAAACATTATTGGAAATGCTTTTACTCCCGTTCAACCAATCCATTCATGCCAAATGTCCGGGTGCTCGGGTGCTGGCACCGCGAACTCTTCGTTAGGAACGGCCCTGAAGCAAGTGCAGGCTTGAGAACTTTCATTCCTTTTGACACTAAGACAGAAGGTCGACCTGCTTGCTCGTACGCAGAATTCAAGGCAACACCTGCTATCGGCATGAGTGATCTTCGACATGGGCTGGAGTGCGAGCGAGCATGGCGTCGAGTAAATTTGACTGCAATGCGAAACTCAGCCTTTGCGGGATGCATGCCTCCGATGCGATGTCTAGCGTGCCTGGCGATGAGAGGTACTGCTGGTGATGAATGAGATAGACGAGCTGACAGCGGGGGCGGCGTGGGGAAGGTGGGCACTGGCTCCGAAATGGCTTTCTCACCGCCTGCAATGACGTCGACGAAGACGGGCTCTCTCCGAGCCTCGACGCGTCTCCGAACACGCGCCGCACCGTCTCAGAACTGAGTGCACGCTGCCGGCCACCGCGCAATGCACGTTGGAGACCAGTGTCGCGGCCCCCTACATCCTTCTCGTCGCCGCCGCCCCCGCTTGCAGAGGCCCTGCCGGCTTTGTGCTCCCTGCCGGCGGCCAGCCCGGCCGCGCTCGCCGCCGCCCATCGCCTTTTCTCAGGAATTGACCCAACCGTGCCGCGCGACCGGCTGACCCCCGCACCCGACTCCAACGAGTTGAAGTCGCTTCCGCGCGTTCCT
>NW_005179044.1:0-22976 GCF_000350225.1 Chondrus crispus | reverse complement strand
GCCCACGCATTTTTGCAAAAGTCTAGCTCCACGCCGACGCGGCCTTCGGGGAAGCCCACGCCCAAGTAGCAGACGCTGATTCGCGGCTCGAAGAGCTCTTCTGTCCCAGTGTCGTCGACGCCGTCGCCGGGGAATGGAGACACTTGTTGTTTGTCTACGCCCGGGAAACCGTCCCCGGTTCCAAGCGCCCAGACGGCCTCCGCGGAACGGCAGAGTGCCTATTGTGGACGCACTGGTCAATTTGACGACGGGCAAGGTGTCGGTGTCGGGGAGTCCCCCCCCCCCCCCCCCCCGAAGACCCCGACGCTCTTGAGCTTGTTCCACGACACAGTATGGATGTGTCGCTATCCAGTGGCTCCAGATTGACGCCGCTTCACTCCCCGCGCGTGCACAGTCCTCCCTCCGCATGCCACTTCCGGCGTCGCCCGCTACCTCGCGTCTCCCTCGGAAACCATGGTGCCCATACCCTACCCTGGCGCCTGAACCAATGCACTGAACAATCAAACACACGCCATTTGCGGCAGCATCCTGCCACCGAGCCAATCGATCGCTTCTATGGTGTCGCAAGAGTGTGCTCTGTTAATGGCAGAAAAAATAATACATGATTTTTTGAAATTTTTGAAATTTTTTGGAAATTTGTTCAAAGATGAATTATGCCAATAAATATCATGATTTTTACCTCCCTCGCAATGCAGTGTGGCCTGGTGGCGCAATGGTAGCGCAGTTGACTCCAGATCAAAAGGTTGCGGGTTCGATTCAGAAGGAAATCCCGTCCGGGTCAACGGTTGTTTTTTGGTTTTTTTCAGAGGGTTATCTTTTTTTGGAAGGCGGAGCTTTTTACCTGTGCTTGTCCATACCGCATCTACACATGAAGTTATTACCAATAACATGGGATTCTACAGCACTGTACCACACATTTTAAGGATCCTCGTCAGGATCAGCAAATCAAGCTCCAGTTTTCTTTTTTGTACAGTGAGACTTGTGTTCGCTGAACGGCTTGGGTCGGGTGAAGCCGTACATTTTTTAAGACTACTTTTTTTTGCCGTCATTGTGATTCGGCATGCTATGCCCACGTTTTTCAGTTGTGTTGTTTGTGTTGTTTGTGTTGTTTGTGTTGTTTGTGTTGTTTCTCGATGACATGGTCAGTGGAGGATTCCCTGTGGCAAGTTGCGCAATGATTCGCCCGGTACGTACACAGGGCGAAGAGGACTTACAACAAGAAGAACCGTGGCGCCAATGTGGGACGAAGACTTGGTCGCGGTGGGTGCGAATATTTTCCTATCTGTGGTGGGGCACGGCTATAGGCTTCTGGAAGCCTATAGGAACCAACTTGTAGACTTTACAATGGATTCCTTGGCAACAGGACTGTGGCAACAATAGAGGCAGCTGACGTACAAGTAGCCATGTCGGTATAGGCCTTCACTAGTTCCCACGAAGCGGATCTGTCGAAAAGTACTACAGTACTGAGCCTTGACGTACATTCTTGTTTTGTTTGAGGTGTTGTGTGTTCGTTGGGTTGGGTGATCAGCATAACGTTATGAAGCAAGACAGTGGTGCAGCGTTACAACAATGTCGACGAATATTAGGTCTTTCAACACAGATACAGAAGGGACAGCCGTCCACAGAGACAGCATGCGGGATGGCATATATCTATGGTGATAATGCACGCTAGACGTAGCATACAGTATCTTTGAACAATTAAATAAAAAACAGAGGTGAAGCACGGCATATCTCGATAGTGGAATAACGTAAGGTAGAGTTTCCTCAGTAAAGTTTAGGTCGGTGTGATGCGCGGCCGCGGCGAAGTACGGCATGTAAGCAAGCAATGCCACGACCGCAAGTCGTGCAAGTACAGTAAAGTTACTTTACTTCGAAAACGGTGAAATGGGGTCTTTTTGGGTCACCCCGGGGTCACCTGGGGTCACTTGGGGTCACATGGAGGCGGGAGACATCAGCCCTTACAGCTGCAAATAGATTCCCTGTAATTGCCTGCATTAGGAAATTTTCTTTGTTTTTTTCGACAAAGCACCTCCTGCACGCCAGCTATTCAGCCATTTCGTTCCTCCACCTTTCACACAACTGTCCTCTCTTCAACCCACACAACCGTGCCTACCCGCCCACGCCTCTCCCACACACCGCCCTCGTCCCCGCCCCCGCCCCAACCCGCGCTTCCGCCTCCGTCACCGCCGCGACTCTTTCCGCACGAAACCGCTGCTCCTGCCACTCGCGCCGCGCCCGCATCCCTCCTCTCCCCCCCCTCGGCTACTTCGTGAGCGAAAAACCACTCACGACGAAATGGTTGCAGCGGAGCGGCGCGAGTACCACAAGANNNCATGTGGTACGTCGTCGAGTTGATCAAAGAGGGCGACCCACGGCCAAAGATACGGCCCCGCTACTGGCTCGG
The DNA here is from genome assembly GCF_000350225.1 of Chondrus crispus. Lineage (NCBI taxonomy): Eukaryota > Rhodophyta > Florideophyceae > Gigartinales > Gigartinaceae > Chondrus > Chondrus crispus. The sequence continues at coordinate 20,572 of NW_005179044.1, read as the reverse complement.
CGGCGTCGAAGGAGGCGGCCGCACTATTGGACGCAAGCATGTCGACATTCGCCTTCCCGCAAATTCCGTCTCCCGCACGCATGCAAGAGTCTCGGTCGCCAAGGCCCCCTTCTACTCGCCACCCTCGCAGTCGTGCCGTCGCAAGCATCATTCCACCTGTGTTTACATTGAGGACAGTTCGGCCTATGGCACGTTCGTCAAGTATCCCGCAAGCCATCCTTCGAACCGTGCTCAGATGGCAGTAGGCCATCATCGCCGTCTCGACAAGTCGACTCCAACCGAGGTTTGGGATGGCGCCTTTCTCGCCTTTGGCGCTCCCCATGATTGGTGGCGGTTGGGCCGTGAGAATTTCGTTTTGGTCCCTTCGCGTCTCTCACAGGCAGAAAGAAATCGATTATTTGTAATTGCTGATATTACGTCTGTTGAAATTGGCGACACATGGACAGAAGAATCCACCCATTTAATCACCGATGAATGCAGCTCCTCGAGTATTAAGTTTCTCTCCGTCTTGGCCGAAGGCAAGCATGTCGTCACAAACGCTTGGGTAGAGGCCTTGCGTCACGTGGTCGCCGAATCATGTCGCGCAAATACCGATTCTACAGACGTCGAAGCTGCTGCAAAGGCCGCAGAAACTCCCGACGAGAAGCGCTTTGTCCCGCCATTCTCAAGCGCAGACCAAGCCGCATTTGCTGCAGAGGACCTCGCCGCCATCTTGGACGACCCTGTCAAGGAACGTCGCAAGCATTTGTTCAAAAATGTCAACTTTGCCTTTTCTAGGGAAGAGCGTCGTTCGCGTTGGGTTGCCATCTTGGAGGGTCTTGGAGGATCTACCACTCTCGCAAAAGCTATCACTTCACCGGGACCCGTTGAAGGGGTCGTCTTCGTGCAAGGGGAGCACGGGGCGTCGAAGAAGGTCCACGAGCCTGTTGACACGACAGGTCGGACGTTTTTACCGGAGTCTGCACTTGCCGCAGCCATAATCCGTGCAAATCTTATGCCCCTGGAACTTGCCTGCACTGTGCCCGTCAGCGCCGCGTCGAGTTTAATCAAGTTAAATGCCGCGGAAGTCACGGATGTTGCCACCCCTGGTCCTCTTGATAGTGAAAGCGATGTCGACTCTGACGAAAGCGACACCGCAAATGAGAGACGACAGGCTACCAGACGGCCAATCGTCCCAATGAATCCCGATGATTCAGTTGCTGATGGAGACGGGAATGCCAGTGTTGCCAAACCGAAATCGCTACGGTCATCAGAACGTGGTGCACTAAGCGCAGAAGGTGATAGGGCAGAAGGCAAGCCTGCAACGGCTTCGGAACCCTCCCGAACCACTGCGTCGAATGTTGCAGCGAAGAAACGTGCTCGACCAGTGCCCGGGTCCTCTCTGGATGAGTCTGAGTTGCCTCCTGCGAAACGAACCGCAGCTCTTGTCTCTGAAGAACCAGCAGATGGTGTAGAGAAGGTTCAAGCCACGTCAAGTGTGGTTGCGGAGCAAATTAACAATTCAGACTTCAACGAGCGTTCATTTTTCTCCGTTGGGGAATTGACCTCTGGTGCTCATGTGGTAGGCGGCTCGATAGAGGCAAAGGCTAGCGCCGTTTCCGGCGCGAACGTGCGGCCTTTTCGTCGAAGGAAGCTACCAAACGCAAAAGCCGTTCCTGTGAAGCTCGTGCGTTATGTGGATGGCGGCGAAGGAGCCTTCGCCCGTAAGCGATTACAGTCTGAGGCGCGTTACCAGAGGCGCAGAGGGCAGGATGGAGCAAAAGTGCTCTCATCGGAAGAGGAATAGCGCTTGGGTAAACGCGCGGTTCGATTAATGTTGCTACAGGAGATTGCATAATTGAACGGCCCTCACTTGGATCAGTAGGACAGGATAAACAATAAAAATGCGGACGGGCATCTGTTCGCTCACGCTTTAAAATACATCATGTCGGGGAATTTACATTGCGGGCCAGATCGAAGACGATAGATAGCTTCGGTCGATAGGAGCACTTCTTGTGTAACCATTTATAGTTTTGTAAAATCTGGGTATAGGAGCCGAGGTGAGGCATGCATTTCGGTCTATGGGATCACACAGAATTAGTCGAGAGTACCGTGAAAACGCGTAGGATCCGTACAACCGCAACTGTCCCATATCGACCGTTGGACGTAATTTGTCTGTCAAAACTGTGTCGCCGCCCGTGGTTTGCACTATTCATCCACCGCCGATATTCACTCCAAAGCCAAACTTGTACTCTTCTTTTGCATGATCAAGCTCTCCTGAAAGTGTCAAAACAAGGGCAGGGTTAATCTTCTCTTCCAACGTCGCTGCCACCTTTCCCGACGAGTCGATAAGCCCCACAACCGTGGCCGACTTGAGATCGAAGCGGTATCCACACGAAACGTGTGACCCCCTCGACCTCGCATCGACGAACAACTCTGTCGCAAACGCAACCTTCGGACTAACCCTATGAACGTAATTCGCGACGATCGGGCCGAAGCTGGCGACGGACAGGGTGGCCTGGTCCTTGCCCCTCATGAATTTTGCTGCGAGGGTCATCGCCGAAAACTGCGACTTGACCTGCACAAAGCCCTCTCCCCCCAGCGCGAGCCACGGCGCGACCGACTGCAAGTACGAAGCGGCGACGACCGGGCCGGACGCGACTTTGAGCTGTGCGCAATGGTCCATGCCGCGGTAGTCGAGGTCCCACGAGCCCTTGCGCGCCTCGTCGTCAGCGGAGATATCTGCGACGATCTTGGACGTGAGGCGGGGTGTGTGGTTGATGAAGACGCGGGTGTGGATCTGGCCGTCGGCCGGGGTGGTGCGCGAGATGCAGACGAGGCGCTGCGAGAAGTAATTGGCCAGCAGGGCAAACTGGCCGTCGCGATCCCTCTGCCCCATCTCGACGGCCGCGCCCAGCATCTGCGACTCGGACAGCGGGGCCGTGAAGTTGAACATCATGCCCTCGACTACGTTGGGGCGCAGGATGAGCGTGGCGTCCTGCGACAGCTCGTCGTAGCTGCCCGGGTTGGGCAGCTCGGAGCGCTCGAAGTTGCGCCACCACGGGCTGGCCGCGCCCGGCGCGGGCGCCTTGGAAAGGCTGGCCGCGGACAGGCCCGCCGCGAAGGCGCCGGTCGGGGCGGACGGCTTCGGCGTGGTTTCTGGCGTGGCCTCCGCAGCGGCCGCGGCGTCGGCCGCCGCTTCGGCCGCCGCTGCTGCCGCGGGCGAGGGGGAGGCGTCGGCGCGGGAGTAGGAGGCGCCCATGGTGGAGACAGGATCGCGACGAGAGGGGCGGGTGGGGCGCTGTGTGAGCAGCGGAAAATTGGTTGCAAAGGGCGACGACGATGCGATCATGGGAGGGCCCCTGATCCCACTGCTCTCACGGTGAGGGATGCAGGACGGGCACTTTACAGCACGGTCGGCATTACAGAAAGGGAAGAGGTTACACGTGCGTACACGTGTGACACGTGCGAACACGTGTTGTATGCGGTGCGTTCTGTAATGGCATGCGATGAGTGCAATTTGATTGGGCGTGTAGGTTGCCCATGAGGTGAGAGAAGATAGGGGTTCGGGTTGCCCCGGTGGCGTATTCAGTACGCCCTCCAGACTCCTGACCTCTCCAGGCAACAAGGGCTGGACAGCCCAGTTCCGTACAGCAGTACAGCAGTACGGTATGTATTATGACGCCATTCGGCCCGTTAAGGCAACTGTACTCCTCGTCCAGGCTCTATGCGCTTCTGCTCCATTTCCTTGGAACACATCCCCTGTCCTACAAGACTGCACAACCTCCAGCCCTCAGAACGACCTCAACTTACAATCTCGCTCCCTTCTCTGTCCCCCAGCCCAATTGTTACCAAACGAGGCCACTGTTTATTTTTGTATGTGTTAAAAGGAGGCTGCGTCGACGAACAAGGAGAGGTAACACTCTGCGCCACCTTTTGCCCAGTCGCTGCGCATCAGCCTCTTGTACTGCGTAGCGTCGAGGTTTAGCAGCTTCTTCTTGCAGAATTGCCAACGCGGCCCAGAAAACAATCCCACATGGACGTCATCCCTTCCAGCTCATCGATGGCGACGTCGTCGAATCCGCGCCCGGAGATGCGCTACGGCAAATACACAGAGAAGGAAGGATACCTTCCGAAGAAGGCCAGCATTCTACGCAGCAACCCCATCTTCGGCGTGCATAAAAAGTACCGCTACCTCGTCGTCCGTGGCTCCAACCTCAAATGCTTCCGGCAGAAGGAGGACACCAGGCCCGAGTGGGAACTCGCCTTGCAGAACACCGAGGTGCTCGCACACCCAGATAAACTTGAAATTGAGATTCGAACCTGGGCTGGGTCGGAGGAGTTTGCCGCAGATAGCGAGGAACAGTATAATGATTGGTACGAAACCCTCAGGTATGCCAGTGAGAGGAATATCAAGCATTATTACGTTTTTGTCAGGGCCATTGGGGAGGGGCACTTTGGAAAGGTTGTCATGGCAAAGGATAGGAGGACAAAGGAAAAGTTCGCCGTTAAGGTTATTAAGAAGGAGAGCAAGGAACAAAGGAGCAAGACGCTCATCCAGCGTGAGTTAAACATTCTAAGATTAGTCAATCACCCAAACGTTGTCCGTTTGTTCGATTTATTCGATGCCGAAGATAGGCTCTATTTCGTCCTCGAATACATGGCCGGTGGCGCACTTTATGAAGTTTTGTCTTCCAAGACCATTCATTTTTCGGAGGAATCCGCTTCCGTCATCATCAAAGACATTCTTCTCGGCCTTGCCTACCTCCACGAAAAGGGCATCGTCCATCGCGACGTCAAGCCGGAGAACATCCTCACCACGGCAAAGACATGGCCTTTTACGTCCAAGCTTGCAGATTTTGGGCTCAGCAACTTTCTCGAATCGGGCGTCCTCGAGTCCAAGGTCGGAACGCCCTACTTTTGCGCTCGCGAAGTCGTTACTAGCGAAACGTACGGCACAAAGGCAGACCTTTGGTCCCTTGGCGTCGTCGCATACGAAATGCTGTCTGGTCGGAAGCCCTTTGAAGGCTCACATACCCAGTCGGTTCTACATACCATTCAAAGGGGCAAATACTCATTCCCTAAGACGCAGTGGCAATACATCAGTGACGAGGCGATTGATTTTATTTCCAAGCTCATTTGCATTGATGTTAACAGGCGCTTGTCAGCCGTCGAGGCCCTTCAACATCCGTGGATTGTCAATGAAGGCCGCAATGAAGCGCTCCCCAACGCTCTTCCGCATGCACTAACTCAGCCGAAGCCTACTCCGAAACCGGCGGAATATGATGACGATATGGATGATATGTGATGCTTGTTCTAGGGCTTTATTGCTGGTTCATTAACTTTTCAATACGTCGAATGTAGGCATCCTGCTTTTAAGCTATTCTGGTGTTATGCTCTTGTTTCGTACTTGTGTGGACAAAAATAGAGCCGGTATTGAGGGACGTCTCCCAGCCCGGCGCGGAGGTGTCCTTCAAGATAAAAGCTCTGACATGATTTGAGATAACCTCACCCAGTGCTCTCTTGTCCGTACGCGGTAATGCCTTTTCGCTGTTAAAGCATCGCACCCCTGAAGTGCGACATCCGCCAGGGTACGAACAAAACTTGTAAGTACCCTCTAGGAGACACCAGACACCCAAAGAGGAAAGTTCTGCAATTCCATATGCAACCCTTATCTTTAAATGCTCTTTGAGCGGCTCTTCTGTTCTTCACGGGTCAAGGTTGTGACCTTGTGCACGAGGAACGCGATGAGCGGCTCGACCGTGAAAAATATGCACTCGAAGTGATCATGCCGCAAAGTGTTCTTCAAGTCCAAATCGTTTCCATGTATCCTTCATGTGCGGCGGAAGCGGAGCCCTAGCCGTGATTGTTGGAAAGCCAGTTCCATCGCTCCCAGCTGTCCTCTTTGATCGCTTCCCGCCGCCAGACATATGCTGTGTTAACTTTGGAAACTGTATCTCTCTTGAAAACAAATGCAGCCCAGGATTCATGAGAGATAGTAACCCACCATCTACATTCTGCCCATCCAGACCTTCGGGCCCGCCGTGTCCGTACTTGCCGTCGCCTACAATCGGGGTCCCGAGGCCGTCAGCGCAATGAATCCGCAGCTGATGCTTTCTTCCGGTCCTAGGGCTGAGTTCCAACCAAACAAACTTTTTGTCCAAGCTCTGGATTACTCTGTAGTCAGTCCTTGCTCTCTTCCCATCTATGGGGAGGTCAATAAAGCCTGTTTTGTCTTTCACGGAACCCTCCACCAACGCCCAATATGTCTTTCGGACAAGCCTTCCTCGAAAATGCTCTGCGAGCAAGCCTGCAGCTCCGACATCGCGTGCGACAACTATAGCGCCACCGACTTCCTTATCTAAACGATGGACAAGCCAGTACCTACCCTCGCCAATGCCAGGCAAGAGAGCCTCCAAATGCCTGGTACCTACTGAAGAGCCTCCCTGCGTGGGCAAGCCTGCGGGCTTATTGAGAACGACACATCGTGCATCCCGATGTAAGACCCAGTGCTTCACAATCGCCGACTCTGCAAGGGAAATATCATCTGGTTGCGGCTTTCTCTTCCCTCGAGATAGGCCCAGCTTTATGTGCCCCGGGAAGGTGACGACATCTCCAGTTCGAACCGGATGTGCGTTGCGGATTGCTGGGATTGACTGCACCATGATGGAGCGCTTGCGAATGAGACGTTGGATGAGTCCAGGTGGTACTCCTGGTGCACGGCGTTTAATGAAGCGATCAAGGCGGGAGCCGTCGTCTACAGCTGTAACTTCCCATTTCACATTCTTCACGTTCGGAGCGATCGTCGGTGCAGGAGGCTGCGGAGAATGGCGTGGCGAGGATAGATCGGTGGTGCGCGTGGGAGGGGGGGGAGTGCTCTCGTTCGCTGCTTGGGCACAGTACCTGAAGTGCGGGAGTGAGGGGTGAGATTGGTAGATGTTGCGCAGTCGTAGGCAGCGCCGCACGACGGAAAGCTGTCTCAGCATTTTTCTAGGGGAGACAAGATGCAGATGAGCCCAGCGATAGCAGAAGGGCAAACTGAGCGATTGATCGAGCGATTTCTTGAGTTGCTTCTTTCATGAGCAGTCTTCTTGTTCTTCAAGATAGTCCTCAAGTGAGAAAGACAGCGCGCTTCAGATCATATTCAGAGATGCAGCAACCTCCTAGCATGCTTGATCACGCTATCCATCAAGAAGGACCGACTCAGAACGTAGCGGTCGCTAAACGTTGATCTTGGGGCATCTACCCTGGTAGTGCATAAATTGGTGATACGGCAGAAGTGCTTCTATTTTTTCAAAGAAAGATGTCCCTGTTGCAAGTTAGGACGATGCGCCCTAAATTCATTATTGGAACTGTGCTAGAATTCTATTAAGGCCATCGCAGTGGATGTCAGCTCTTCTTCTCACAGAGCTCTCTGGGATTGAAACGTGTGCCACATCTTTAACAGACTCTTTCATTCTCTTTAGTTTCTACACCCCAACCCCTTCAGCGCCTGGCTTCTTCGCATCGCCCGCCTCGCGCTTCGCGATGTCCCTTCGATGGAAGCCATTTCGCTTCCTATCCGTCGAGACACTTCTCGACACCACTGCGGGACGTGAGGACGCCAGTTCCTTCGGCGAAGTATCTCTCTTTCCCACGCTCTCCGCAGAACGCAACCACGAACGCGCCTCACAGCAACGCGTACTCCGCCGCTTCGCAACCGCTGCTGAACGAGCTGTATCCTACGACTCCATCGATGGGACTTTCGTACTTGCGCTCCCTCGCGGCGTCGTACAGCTCTTCCATCTCGCATCCCTCGACCCTTCACTCACACTTGGCTCGTATCGTTCCCTGCACGAGACCACACCTCCCCTACACTACACGTTTTCGGCGCATGATGGAGCAGTTTTTTCTCTTGTCCTTGTGAGACATGGCGACGGAGTGCTGCCGAGTCTCGTCACGCTTGGTGTCGATGATGGAAACCCTTGCTTAAAAGTATGGAAGTTTCGTGTCAGGGAAACTTCGAGGTCACCAATACCTCCATCTTCCGCTATTGAAGACGGCCCTTCCCCTTATCAAAATGGAAATCGCCCAGTGCCCGCGGATGAAAATCGCTTGGAATGTATAGCCGTATATCGATTGCAAAGCGATTCGCGCCCAAAAGTCCTTGCCGTCAAGGATGCAAAGCTCGGCATTGCTGATATTTCAGAAATCGCTATCGGGTTTGAGGATGCCTCGGTTACCATTCTCTACGGCGAGATTTACCGCGAACGCGCAATGCGTGTACGGGTTGCGCCCGCGCCGGGCGAAATGATTCAAGCAAAGCCTATTGTTTTTTTGCGCTACTGCGGAACCCTTTTGTATTGCGTCTCTAAAGTGTCTGTTGTCGTCATTGTATCGGTGGTAGACCCGGAGAAAGATGCCTCGAAGCCTGTTGCCTTTCGACGAGAGATCTTGGATAATATGGGCTCGTCAACCGGGAAACTTTGTACAGTTCTGGACTACTCTGCCGAACTAGTTGTTGCTCGGGCAGAAGGATTGTACTTCTTTAATCGTGACGGATTGGGTCCCTGCATTGCATTTCCGACTGAGGGCCAGAAAGCGATGGTATCTAGCATGGGAAACTATCTCATTCATTCAACTGAGCCGGGTTCTATTACTGCGTACGATGTTGTTAACAAACTTGTCGCTTATCGTGGAAAAGGGGTACTAACTGGCTGTTTTCAAGGGCATTCATCATATACGCGCAATGCGATGCTTTGCTCTGCTGATGGTTCTATATTGAAGCTCTCGGAAATCTCATTGCAACAACGTGTCAATATGCTACTGAAGAGGGGGCTCCACGTCCCTGCTATCGCCCTCGCTAGGGCAGAAAGCGGTGAAAATGCAAATAAGTCGAATGTCATGTTAACGTCAGCACTCCGACAGTATGCGGAGTACCTCATGGGTAAGAACCGGTACGACGAAGCTGCGGAGCACCTCGTTCAGACTATTGGCGGTGGTGTGGAACCAAGCTGGGTCGTGACCCGTCTTGTCGAGCAATCTGGGTTACGCTCCGGACTCCGGTTATACCTAGAAGCGTTGCATGCAGCTGGTAGGGCAGCCTTCGCACACACCAAGGTTTTAATCACTTGCTACCGTCATGACAGGGCAAGAGGGGCTATTCTCGGTTCCAATGCTACAGAGAAGACGAATGATGAATACGTCATTAACGTTTTTAGTGATGTGGATTGGACTGAAGAACAGGTTGATGCCGCGATTGTTTTGTGTCGAGATGCAGGATTGTTCAAAGTTGCTGAACGAGTCTCAAGGCGGCGTGGAAGACATGTACAACTCGCCCACACTCTCGTGGAGGATCTCGGGGAAACAGAGAAAGCATTGGCGCTGTTGCGATCCTTAGAAGATGTCGAAGCGCTGCAAGTCATCAAGGCTTGCGGTCGTCGGCTACTAGAGAAAGAACCCGTCAAATTTGTGCATTATCTATGCGATGCGATATGCCGCTCCACGGCTTCTATGCCACCCGGTAGTTCCAAACCACTGCTGCAGCTGAGCATGTTTTTGCCGATCTTCATTGATATGCCAGCGTGGCGGGCAGTACTACTGGAACGGGTATTAGGCACTCCCGGCGGTATTACCAAAGCAAACGCGCCGAAGGCATGGATTCTTCTCTTTGAGTCGCTTGTATGCGTTGATGTGGCTGATCGGCTACAGGCAAAAAGAAAACTTACAACTCAACAAAAATCGCGTACCGAGCATGGACACCCTAGTTTGGGTGGTGATGAGGACAGCGTAAAAGCCGAAGAACAAATCACAACTTTGGAAAGCTCGGTCGACACTGGGGAAAGAGGGACGATTGGGCGACGAGCTTTGAAAATTCTACAGAGCCGGCGGTCGGTAATTAAGCTTCGAGCGGCGCTAGAGATCGCTGAGCAAAACGGGCATGATCCATGCCTCGAATATTTGTATGAGCATCTACGAATGTACACGGAGCTGGGGGTCAGTCTACGCATGTCTAAAAACGGCCCGTCGCTTCTCCGCGCATGCAGGCGGCATGGGGACAGAGAGCCGCGGCTGTGGATGGAATTGATTCGCCTGTACGCACCGCTTGCAGCAAAGGAAGGGTACGGAAGCGAGGGGGATGCCATCGGCGAGGATCTAGAGTTGGTCTCATCAAGCCCACCTCGACGCGTTTCACCTATCGCAGGGGTGGAATATGTGGGTGAGGACGGCGGCATGGGGAAAATACTCGGCACTATCTCTGATGGCAGCTCGGAACGCGGCAGCGCTCAAGATCTCGTAGACGAGGCGATGGTGGCGCTAGACCGCAGCGGGTTGCTATCGCAAGTGGAGATTGTGGAGCTCGTGGAGTCGGCTTGCCCCGACGCTCCATGGAGTGTTGTGCGCGAATATTTCGAACGATGCGCCGCAGGGCTCAAGCGGGAGGCTGCCGTGTCAGAGCACGCCGGGCTGCAGCTGGACGGGGAGATCCGGGAATTGCGACGCGAGGCGAAACGGCTGGGGGAGGAGACCGTCGTGATCAAGCCGACGACGTGCGCGTCATGCGAGGACGTGGTCTCTGTCCCTGCTGTGCACTTCTTCTGCGAGCACTCCTTCCACGTGAGCTGTCTAGCGCCTGGGGCCGTAGGAGTTGGAAATGGGGTGGGTGGGGCGTCTGCAGCGATGCTTGTGGGAAGGGAAGGGGTCGGGGCGGGGCTATCGAATGAGGGAAAGACAGGGATGTGGGGTGAGGAATGTCCCCAGTGCGCACCGGAGCTTGACGCGATGGTCTCCATGCGACAGGCGTTGCAGGACAAGAACAGGAAGCATGAAGAGTTTTTCGCGATGCTGAAGAATTCTCGCGATGGGTTCGCGACAATTGTCGAGTTTTTGGGACGAAGCCCGTTTCTATGACAGGTTTGCTTATTGAGATTAAAACTTAACATAATAACATAATAAAATGACAACCAACGGACACAGCCTCTGGGCTCACTCCTACACGAAATCCCATGGCGAATCTGCCACGCGGCGGCGAATCTGCCACGCGGCGGCGAATCTGCCACGGGGCACTTGAAAAGCCAGGGTGGTCCCTCTGGGCCATTCAGATTGCAAAGGTTCCACCCCTCACCACCAATTGGCCAACGACCGGGCGCACCGGACATACCCTCCATATTCCATGATTCTGCTTCTGACCGCATACTCCCTCAATACGACACCATCCCATGAGACTTCGAAGTGCCTAGCCGGTGCTGCTACCCTGTGAGACTACCCCTCCCCCCCCGACATTTTGCCACGGCCCCGCGAAGGCACCGTCCGGAAACAAGATACTGGCTCAACATTCGAAACCATTCTTTCCGCTAAGAAACCTTGTGCGCTGGTAATTTCCCTCACCTTCTCATTTGTATATATATACCTCACCGCCCCTTGCGACACCACGACTTCCCGAAACACCGCCCCCAACCAGCTGACCCCTTCTCACTTCCCGAGACAAAACTATCACACTCAACACACGTAATGGTCAAGTACACTTCCAGCATCATTGTCCCCTTCACACGCGAGCGCGTCTGGAGGCTCATGTCGGACTGGACAAACCTAGCCGTCTGGGACATCAACATCACAAAGTCGGTCCTCGCCGACGACCAGAAGCCCAACCAGGTCGGCATCGGCACCAAGTACGACTGCGAGTTCTCTGCCAACGGTATGGAGAACGTCAAGGTCGACTACGAATGCGTCTACTTCGACGCGCCCACCAAGGCCCAATACGTCGGCCTGGCCAGGCTCTTCCGATCCGTCGATACTGTCGAATGCGAAGCAGAGGGAGAAAACACCACCAAGCTTACCGCTGAGTTCAACCTCTCCTTTCGAGGACTGCTTTCCCCGTTTTCATTCCTCATGAACGGCGCCATGCAGAAGACCGGCCCGATCGTGATGAAAGACATCGAGAAGTTTCTCACCGAACGGCTGACGGCAGAATAGCAACCTTCAATTGATACGTTTGCTGCCGGAGTCAGCTCGAACCCTCCTCCCCTCCGCCTCTGTTCCCATGAATATTCAAATGCTTGCTCGCCGAACAACCTGCTCAGACAAGAAGAACCTCCGTCTTTGGCACGCTTTCCCCGGCTTGCGGCCGGTAGCCGCTCCGTTTTGAGTCCCCCCAGCTTCCTAACAAGCCCCTTGTACACCCTTCACACACCCCCTGTACCACCACCACGAATAAAACAAATTGACACTCTCACATCGCTGCGCCTACCACTTCCAATTTGAAATAATCACCAACACAACGACATAGACCATAGCTAGGTGCAAAACCCCGACACCCTTAACGCACCCCAAAGCGCCCTTCAAAACGCTGCCCACGTGCTCCCCCCCTCTGCTCTCCACGAGCACGACGAGCGCGATAAGCTGCACAGCGCTCGCATCGGGCACGACCACGTACCCGTCGGGGACATGGCGCGCTCTGACCGCGCCCTCCTCGACCTGAAACTCGCCCACGACGCTCATGGCCTGCAGCGCGCCGGCCTTCCCGGCGCTCTCGTGCGGCGCGAACGCGGCGGCCAACGCGAACTCGCGGGCCAAGTAGACGGCCTCTCCGTACAGACGGCCGTTCTGCGTCTCCAGCGCGCCGCGCACGGACAGGCCGTTGCGCACGATGGAGTACCAGCGCTCCGGCGGCGAGCCGTGGAAGGCGCGGGCGAGCGGCGGCGGCGCGCGCGCGGCGCGCGCAGAGGCGGTCGCGGCGCGCGTGATCTCGGAGCGTTGCACGGGGCGCGGCGGCGAGCGCGACAGCTCCGCGGAGAAGGCGGGCGCGGAAGGCGGCGACGCGCAGCTGCGCAGGCACGGCGTTCCGTCGGGGAGCAGCAGGATACCCGACAGCAGTAGGCGCAGGTGCAGGGGGAGGGCCGAGAGCGCGGTCGGGAGGCGCGGGAGCGAGAGCAGGTCCGCGCGGAGCAGGGCGATGTAGGGCTCGTTTTGCGCGGCGTTGTGGTAGCGCGCCGGGTGCGGGAGGGGGGAGAGGAGAGAGGCGAAGCGCGGGGAGAAGGCGGCGGTGGAGAAGAGGGAGAGGAGAAGGTTGCAGGCGGACGGGTCGGAGCGCAGGACGGCTTCCAGGGCGTTCGGGGAAGCCATTTTGCGGGCAGCGGAGTGGGCAAGGATGCGGGGAAGAGAGGTCGGGGAAGAGAGGTCGGGGAAAGGGTTAGTGCCGCAGCACAAGACGCAGCCACGCAAAGAAGATTAGCGAATGCAGCGGAGACTGGACTGAAGGCTACGGTGGCTCACATTCGGGAGTGAGTGCCACGTATATATTACACGTGTACAGGCTCGACACCTGAAGTACGGTAGTACTGTACTCCGGAGGAAGAGGCATTGCTGGCACCCGCCATCACAACGTCGCGCAGACTGCGAAACCAACCAATGGTTGCGGCAGAAACACATCGTCTCCCGACGTTCTCATTCCTTCTGGAACCCACGTTCCCACTCCTTCTGGAACCCACGTTCCCACTCCTTCTGGAACGCACTTGCCCCCCCCCCCATCCAGTCTAGTTATGAACCCCTCGCCATCCCCTGCACTAACCCTCCCCCCTCTCCCGGCACCCCCTCCGCCGCTGTCATGCTGACCATCTCGCTCCGCCACCAGGGCAAGCCGCCCGGCGCGCCGCTGCGCCTGCCCGCCACCACGGCGCTCGCCGACGTGCACACGGCCATCCTCGCGCACCTCTCCCTCCCGCCGGACACGTCTCTGCGCCTGCTCTCGCGCGGCCGTCTGCTGACGGACGCGCGCCCTCTAGCGTCGCTGCCGTCGCCGTGCACGCTGTACGTGCTCTCGACGTCTTCGTCGGCCATCTCCTCCGTGCGCGCCGCACGGCCGGACCCGCTGGTGCGCCCGTTCTCGCGCCCGTCGCCGCGGTACGTCGCAGCGCCGCGCGCGACGCCCCGCGCGTCCGCCTCGGTCGCGTCCGCCTCGGCCGCCTTCGGCTTCGGCCGCACCGAGGCGCTGCCGGGCTTCGCGGACCACGCCCGCGCCGCCGCCATCCTGGAGCAGCTGGCGACCGACCGCGGCTTCCTCGACGTCATGAAGCGGAAGGGATGGCGCGTCGGTGCGCTCAAGGAGATGCCGCCCGAGGGCAAGGTCGGCGTCGACCCCGTGTGCGTCCTCGGGTACAACACTGGAAAGGGCATGGAGATTCACCTCCGCTTGCGCACGGACGATAGAATGGGGTTCAGGCCGATGAGAATGATCCGCCAGGTTCTCGCGCATGAGCTCGCTCATAACGTCTTCAGCGAGCATGATGATAGGTTTAAAGAGCTCATGAGGTGGATTGAGAGGGAGGCGGGGAAGATGGATTGGAGGTCCGGGGGGGATACCGTCGCAGGTGGAAGGCATCACGAGAGGGTCGAGGGGGTTGATCCGTTGCAAGAGGCCACGGTGGACGTGGGAGCGACCACGCTTGGGTTTGTGGGAAGACTTGGGTCGTCGGAAGGAGCACATTCAGCTCCGGCTGCGCGTTCTGTGGTTGGTGTTGCTGGAAATGGCTTTGGTCGAGATGACGTCGAAATGACAGAACAAGAAGCCAATATACGACAGTCGTCGACACATGATATGATGTCCGGGCAAAGCCAGGAGTTGAGAGCTGTGAAGAGAGACATTCAAGCGAAAGACGAGGTTTTGCAGCCAATCGACAAGGACGCACCTGATCAAAATTGCAAACCCGCATCCTCTCCTGTCATGCCGCCCAAGGTTGAACCCCAGTCCGACGCAGCAGCTTCATCGTCCTATAAGCCGCACATGCAAGAAGCACGCGCCCTGAGCGCCCCAAAGCCTGTAACAGCTGCGGTGGACCAACTGACTGCCCTAGGTTTCAATCGCGGTCTGGCAACACTCGCCCTTCGCGAGAATGGCCTCAACGCTAGCCGCGCAGCAAACTGGCTTTTTTCGATGACGCCCTCCGCGTCCGAAGAGGAAACTGCCGGCGAAAGCGAACACAACGAAGAAGTAGACCATGCAAAAAGGGCTTTGCGACGTCTGTGTGCCTCGGGGCTGCCAGCTGAGCAGTTACGATCCGTGTTGGATGCATTGCATCTCTACCTGAGCAATGCATTGAGAAACCCAAAGGCGGAGCGCTTCTCAAAGATTAACGCCACCAATGCGGGCTTTCAGCGCCGCGTAGGGGCGCACGGAGAGGCAACGGCGGTGCTAGAGGCCGCTGGCTTTCGGCTGGATGGTGGAGCCTGGAAATATGAGGACAGGGATTCCGGGCGTTTGTGGGTTACGAAGAATATCGTGCAGGATAGACTTGTCAAGGAGCTGACACGGTAACGTTCATATGTAGATTAGATTTTTTGTTCCGATACTGCTGGCGGAAATGCTCTGGCGCGACACACTTGTAAACCTATTCTATGTATGGAAGGGCCCTAGAAGAATTTTCTATTGGCCTCTACTCAACTTAGTTTTGCGAGGACGCTCTGCAGCGAGGGCGGTGTTTGTTCTTTTTCTGCATTCGCTGTTGCTGGTAAGAAGTCAGTGTTTCCCCTTTGCGCGGCTACATACACAGGGATGTGCTGTATCTCAGCATGAGGGTGTGTTGGGGGGCCTCCTGAGCCAACACATCTTTCTCAAGTGTACTCTTTGCGTACAGGATACACCCCACTGTACCCATAGTGCTGCACAAAATTTGAAACGATGCCATGTCTTGAAAAGCCCTCCCTAAGAAGTGAGGCATCTACCTTTCTAGATTGGCATTCTTTGTCCGTGGGCCGAGAGTCTTGCGTTCGTATACAGGGGGGTACCCGATTTAGTGCCTCTATATATAGTGTATGTCCCGGTTTAGTGCTACTCTAACGGCTCTACACCAAAAGGTATGATAAACAAGTGCCCTTGGTCACAAAATACAAGAACGTGTTCCCGAAGGACGCCATGGAATCTGTTTTAAAAGATATGTCGGGCCTATCTCTCCAGGCAAAAAATGCAAATGTGAGCAATGTTAATGACCAAAGGGATGCCGCAGATATTGCTACGTTAAATGAAAGTAATATTAATGGTTGGGTTATGGTAGAGGATTCAAGTGAAGTCAGAGAGGCCATGGAAACAGAAGCTCTAGAAGAGGTGGAGAGAATTATGGAGGAAATGGATGGGTCTAGATGTGTTTCATCTGGGCGAACTGAAGCAGAGCATACAGATACAGTGATGGAGGAGATTTCTAATGCTAGTCAGGCTCGTTCTCTCTCTTTGATCGAAGCAGCGAATGAGTTCTCAAAATTAGAGGCGGCAGCGGTAGCTCTCTCGCTACCTGATGCGTCTTCACATTTGCGCAAGGCTAGACGCATCATATTTGAGGCTCTCAAGCCACAGAAGAAGCAGAAACAGACGACCTTGACGGGTTTCCTTAGTTAAATACTATATTCAGTCTTCTTGTTAAGTTACCGTTCTTGTGCCAAACCCGATTTAGTGCCTATTTTATCACGCTACACGGGGTAGCACTAAATAGGGTACCCCCCTGTAACATGTACAAGTTGTATGGCGGGTGTTAGCAACATCGAAAAAAGGAGCGTCGAGCGCTTTCTGCATTTCCAAGTCATATTCTGGCAGTCATATCGGGGCAACGAAACGTGCTTAGGGCGCCCCGGTGTTTGTCCGTCTGCTTGCAAAGATACAAGTCGCCTGCGCAAGACCGTGTGCAGCAAAGGGCAGCACTGCGTGTCAATAGATATACAGGCGGATCATAAATTATATTCTCAAAAAGCACTTGCACGGTGCCGTTTCAATCCAGTCCACCTCGGTTTTGTCTCCAAGTGGAGCTACAGTACGGCACGTGCGCAATGTACACAAACCTGTCGCTCGACACGCGGGTACGAGATGACAACATGGACCACCTGCTCGTCAGTTTTCATATTTTAATTCCTCGTTATGTGTCATAGTGCTAAGGGTAGAAGTCTTTAAGCTAGCACATCTCTCGTATGTGTGAGGATTGGGAATGAGAGGGACTGAATCATACACACGGTGTATTTTGGAGTATAATGGTGGATCTCTAACGGGGGCAAGCGCATTTCCAAAAGCTGCGCGCACATATGAAAACAAAACCTGGGTGCCAGCGTTCCGCCCCTCACGAAAGAGCTCTACAGTTTGGTCTATATGATGCGTTTTGTCGGATATGACACGATTCTGAAAAGTTTTTTTTATGAAAGATGTGTTTCCCGCTCATGCTAAAGGTGGTGTTGACATCATACAATCCGAAAATTACGCCACCGATCCCGATTCCTTTGCCCATCACCTCAAACGCATGGAACGTGGACCAGTTTCCTCATACATGTATGAACACACACTTGAGGCTGTCTTTGCGGGCGCATTTATCCTTGTTTCAAAGGCTTATTCCTGATCGCAAACGGATCACAACACGCTGGTGTGTGATAAAGGGTGCGTCTACAACTCAACTCACATCGGCGAGACCCGGCGATGGGCTTGGCCTTTCCTTATGCTTTCCAGGATTTTTTCGTTTTTTTTTTTTTTTTTTTGGTTGTTCTAAAAGAATGGGCATTGTTGCATCCGTCGATCTGTCCCAGTGTGCTCACCCGTTTCGTCGCTCATACCACTAATCACAACGGCCGTCAATCGCGTTTGTTTTTGCACCCTGGCTTCTATCATCATCGCGCCGTTGCGCGGGGCGCGTATGTCGGTGTGACAAGGTCTTTTAAGACTTCTCGATTTGCCCTTCACTAGAAACGATCCAAACTTGACCAACGTTTAATCTGATTCATAGAGGTGATCACCGCGAGCAAATTTGCAATGATAAATTTTGTCCCGTGTGGTCAAGGACCTTGCTGCTCCTCATATCGTTCAGATTGCAGGCCTGCCGATTAGCACCCTGCTTGTAATGGGAAAATCCTCTAGAAGGGCACATATACCTCATGCATTGCCCTGCAGTACAGTACAAGTACTGTACACCATAGTACCACAGCAGCAGCATAAGCTTGAATAAAGCGAATGTTGTCACTACATCCTTATAAGATCAAGAGAAGACACCGCTAGGTTATACGCCAGAGAGGCATGAGACACGTCCCTGATTTTAAAAAACCTAGTATATGTTACAGGTGGTCGCAAAATAACGATTAACCAAGACAAAGTAGTTGACGGGTAGCTTTCCTCCTGCGTCTTCCATCATTACATCAATTACTGGAAAGTGAGAACGACAGCGTCGCCAGTGCAGACAACAAAACAATTAACTCTCACCTCGATAGACACCGTGGTCACTATGACAGTGAATGACGTCCGACTGATATACATATATATATTCAGCTCTCCTCGAGCCTACACACAAAACACAGGGAGAGAGATGGAGAGAGCGAAAGAGTCACTCACTATAGAGTGTGCACGCGATGAAAAGATCATAGAATAGAACTTTGATAAAACCGACCAAAAAAACATCGACAAATCCAAAAAAGCAAAGGAGCGTAACGAGGCAGAGGTGACGACACTTGGCTCTCTCTCTCATTCTACTTTTGTGCTTGGGTTCCGTTACTATGAGTGATCAAGTGAACTCTCATATTACTCTTCGTACCAAAGTTTGCATTACAAATACGACATACAAAAGGACGCAAATGCAAGTGACGAAGCTCTCTATGCCTCTTGAGATTTCCCTTCCACTTGAATGTGTCAGTGCACATGTCGCAAACATACGATTTGTCCGACTTGGCTGACTTTGAGATGCCTCCTCGAGCGCGGCTCCCGCCTCGGCCACCGGCCGCGCCACCACGACCGCGACCTCTTGCTGCCTTGGCTGATGCCGAGGGAAGCGCGTGGACCTGTTGTTGGTGAATTCGTAGTGAGCCTCTCGAGCTGAACGAAGCTGTGCAACTTTCACAGCGATGTTCTTGGTCTCCCGAGTGGCACACAGCGATATGTCTTCTCAAGTTTTGCTCATTCTTCAACGAAGCGTTGCATTGCGAGCAATAGACGGGTCCTTTGCCCGTTGCAGCGCGATGAGAACGAGCAGCATGACGCTTTAGTGAACCGACATCTCCAAACAAAAGGCCGCAGCTCTCGCAGGCAACTCTCTTTTCAACAGTTCCATGTAAAAAGGGTGCCGCGGCGGCTATTGCGCGACCGTCGGGTCCGATGCGTGCGGCGGCTCGACCTGCAACCATGCCTTGTGAGAGTGGGGCAGCCCCTGTCACCCCAACGGCGGCTGCGGCTACACGACTCACAGCAGTCTGGTCGACGACCTGGGAATTTGCGAGAACTGCTTCTGCTGTAGCATTGGCAGCGGCTGCAGCATTGGAAGTAATCATCCTCTTGCTGTCCATATTGTCGTCCTTGATATCGTAGGTCATAGTCTGTTGCACCATGGGGTTGGCATCACCTTCAAACCGAGATTGGAAGTCGCGTTGCTGCTGAGCGAGCGGCTCCGACATACCGGCAGGCTGCCTTGGGCGTCCATCCGTGATGACGTCCTGCTGCTGCTGTTGAGATGCTTGAGCCTGTTGCTGCGGTTGCTGCTGGGACTGTTGTTGCTGGCGAGCCTGTTGCTGTTGCTGGGCTTGCTGTTGCTGCTGCTGTTGCATGTAATTGTCCGAAAAGGTGAGCATAACGGAATTCTGATGGGCAGTGCCTTGCGGCATTTGGCGACGTCTTCCGACGTCATCAAATCCAAAATGAGGGACGTTGGGGGTGGCTTGATCTGTCAGCTGGGAGGGATTAAACGAGCCCGTGGAGGCACGAATGGCAGCGGCAGCGGCGGCGGCGGCCGGGTTTTGCTGCTGTTGGGCGACAAGATGCGATTGCTGCTGGTGTGCAGCGGCGGCGGCGGCGGCGGCATTGTCGGTTGGAAGCATGGCTTGGTGTGCTTGTTGCTGTGCGTGAGCGGCGGCAACAGCGGCGGCGGCAGCAGCTGCGGCGGCAGCGGCTTGAACACCGCGGTCCGACTGTTGGTTTTGCGGGGCGGTCTGTTGTTGTTCTTGGTGCTGCTGTTGACGCTGCTGCTGCTGCTGCGAGTGGTGGTGGGGGTGCGATGGTTGTGGGTTTTGTTGCTGTTGCGAGTAGAGATGGTCTGCGGCAACGTGCGGGCGGGGGTTTTGACCGACCGGATGGTGCACGTGCAGCTGTGGCTGTTGCTGTTGGTGCTGTTGAGGGGACTGCTGCTGTTGATGATGGTGCTGATTCTGTTGCTGTTGTTGCCGTTGCTGTTGTTGCTGCTGCTGCTGCTGCTGTTGCTGCTGCTGGCGGAGATGGCCAACGATGGGGTGTGGGATTTGTCTCTGATGGGGCGACCTCTTCGGCTTGCGATTCATGTGATGTGTAGTGGCGGTGTGGGAGTTCCTCGGGGAGGAATTGGAGTGGGCGGTATGCGGCTGGGACTGGGCGGAGTGTTCGTCGTGATGAATGGAGAAGACTGGGGAATGGGGGTGATGGTCCCTCGCGTCGAAGAGGTGCTGGGCCTGTGCGGCGGGGTGGGGCTGCTGGAAGGACTGGTTGTGGTCCGGCACGACGAGAGCGGCGAAGTGGTTGTGTGCGTGGTTGTTATGTGGCATGGCAAGATTCGGGGACGGGGGGCGCGGGGCGGAGGCAGCGGCGGCCGCGGCAGCGGCGGCGGCGGCGGCAGCGAAGACGCGGTCGACGGGCGCGTGTGCG